>NW_020797892.1:2209574-2335480 GCF_003369625.1 Aspergillus mulundensis | reverse complement strand
TGCGGATAGCAAGGGAGGAGAGTTTAAGCGTGAGCGACATGGTGGGCGGAAGTTAAGAGGCGGGGTAGGGAAAGCAATGAGAGTCGAAGTCACGAATATGCTAACAGCGCGTCCATCGCAGGGTTGTCGAAGGTCAGCCGTGACTCATGAACCATGGACAGACGGAGGATTGCTGAGAGATCCTTTCGAAAAGCCGCACTGCCATCGTCATCCTGGCGGGCGGCCAGAGATCGTCAGGCACTAAGGGACCGAAAAGGACTAGCTCAGGTGTCAGCGGAATCCAGGCATTTAGTGCATGCTGAATCAGCAATGCCGTTGTACTGGCGGCGGGTGACTTGGTTCAATGTTTATCGATTACTCTTTTGGGGAAAACGTTTTTATCTCGGCTCGTGAGACCATCGAGTTCTTCTGCGCTGTCTCGTCATCCCTTAAGTTACTCCTGGCCAAGGCGACCCCCACCATCCTCCAAAACGGACGGTTCGGCGTTGGATGCATATTTGTTTTTGAGCGTCATTGTTAATATTCATTGTTGATTTGTTTTGGTAAGCCTGCCCTCCGAATCTTCCGTACGGAGTACTATTACCTGCTGCGGGGGTCGAGCGACGGAGTACTAACAAACAGAGATTGATAGGGTTACAAGCAATCCATGTTCATATACCCCGCCTGCTTTGCAATTCACTGTTCGTGTCGTAATCGATGATCACTACGCCTGCATGCATTGGGAATAGCCGACTGCGCATTCGTTCGAGATCCATACCCTAATAACTCGAGGGCCGAAGATAAGAACGAGGGAAGAAAAGAGGTGGTTATATTTGACAAACAATGGAAGCTTTATCTCCGCGGTCGACCAACCAGAAGATAAAGCCCAAAGTGTCTATGGAGCGGAAAGTCCTGGACAAGAATGCAGCAGCTGCTCAGAAAGCCTCGTCAGCGAAGAACCATGCGCCGCCACCCCCAGCGCTGATTCTGGAGCCCGGCGACGATGGAGAGCGATACTCTACCGGCGGATTTCTGGGAAAGGGGGGATTCGCAATTTGTTACGAAGGGACTCTGCTGCGCAACGGTCGCGTGTTCGCAATGAAGGTTGTTAAGTCTGACATGGGTCAAAAGAAGATGCAAGAGAAGGTATTTTGTGAGTGGCGTCCGAAATCTGGAGTAGGAGCTAATAGGTTGCGCAGTTTCGGACTGAGCTGCAGATACACTCGAAAATGCGCCATCCTCACATTGTCGGCTTTCACCGAGCGTTCGCTTTCAACCAATGCATATATGTGATCCTGGAGTTATGTCCCAACGGATCAGTAATGGACATGGTGCGGAAGCGGAAATGCTTGAGTTTGCCAGAAGTCCGACGATTCATGGTCCAACTCTGCGGTGCAGTGAAATATCTACACAAGCGAAATGTTGCACATCGTGACTTGAAAATGGGAAACTTGTTTTTGGACCGGAATATGGACATCAAAGTGGGAGACTTTGGTCTGGCAGCCATGATAATGTCGGAAAAGGACGAGAAAAGGAGAAAGACGTTATGTGGAACACCGAACTACATTGCACCGGAAGTTCTCGACCGAAGCAAAGGAGGTCATACACAGAAAGTAGACATCTGGTCTTTAGGCGTGATTTGGTAAGGCCATCTGATCCCGAGCGCTGGCGACTAGGAAGACGGCTAATACATTTCTCCAGTTTCGCGATGCTTACAGGCTATCCACCATTCCAATCGAAGACCCAAGAAGAAATATACAAAAAGGTCCGAAATCTCACATACGTCTGGCCCAAAAACCCAGAGTGTGCGAATGACATTCCAGAGGAAGCCAAGTCATTGGTAAGCTGCTGCCTCAACCTCGAAGAATCGGAGCGTCCAGAGCCAGATGACATTGTCGAGCATGAATTTTTCAACATGTACAACGGATGCATACCTAAACGGCTGGATCCAGGGTGCAGTGTCCAGAAACCGACGTGGCTCAGGCCGTCCGAGCCGCGAGGAGATGAAATGGCTCCTGGTCATGGACTAGATTTCGACGAGAAGTTTTCGAGTTACATCAGAGACGTGGATGATTCGATCCTAAGATATCGAACCTGCAAGGCAGCATTCTACAGCTCCTGCGGTGTAGGAAGGAAACCAGACGGCACGGCGCGGAGATCCATTGGACACAACGCTTCCAAGTCAGGGTTTGCTGAGTGCGTCGCGGAGGAAGAGAAAGGTCTCCAACCGCTGATGCCTCTACCTGAAGATATTGTCTACAAGTACCCTCATGATCTCATTGGTGATTGGAGTGTCCCTGAATCGCTGCCGATGCGAAGGCATGATTCTGGGCTGGATGGCAGCCTTCTGTCCAGCGAAAGCAGTAGCACATCTCTGCGAACCGTGTCCCAATCGAGGACGCAGGCGGCACTTGTGGCGGCCCAGCAGCGGCGGAATGCTTCTCAAAGTCACGCGGCGTCCCTTCGACAGCAGGCGCTAACAGGTAGGGGCACCGTAAGGAAAGTTCCCTCTCTCTGCGACCCACCGATATCGACCATGAAACCCATTCCTGACGTGCGAGATACTGGGCTCAACGCAGGGCATGTAGCGCCTGTGCCTACTGGAGGATTAGCTGATCGTCCGATTCGGACACGACGCGGTGTTGCGGCGTCATATTCGAGTACGGGGTCAATCCGGGGAATGGACAGCCATGCGGTGCCTCCGGCATCTCAAGCAAGTAACGGTCTGGGAATGTTGACAGTTGGAAAGACACGCTCTCAGTCACGTAAGTTGGAAGCTGCAAACCAGGTGGCTGCTCCACCTATTCCTGTGCTAAAGGATCGGTCCGTCTCTACAGGTTTAGAAGACTTGCCCCCGAGATCGAGACAAACGTCTGCACGATCGGTCCACAAGGACTCTAAAGACACCTCTAGAAAGCCCAACCCTGAAGCGTGGCAGAGGGACCAGCCGCCTCCAAGGTCACGACCGGAAGCTCAGTCCCAGCCCCTAAGCAGATCGGGAACTAAAGCTTCGCTGTCATCCACAACTAAGCCAAGGTCGAGTCTAGGGCTGCATGCCCTACTTCACCCAGACGATCCATGCGAGTTGTTGCCGGGGTCATCTGTTGATGACGTCAATATAGACCTACGGAATATGCTATCAAACCTGGTACCGGGTTCATCGAACCGACGACGACTTATGTCGGAACGGCCGTCGCGGCAGCCGCACGCGTATGTCATCAAGTGGGTGGACTACACGAATCGGTACGGGATAGGGTATGTGCTGGACGATGGTAGTGTTGGCTGCGTGTTCAAAGCCGAGAATGGACAGCCGGCGACCGGCGTAGTACTTCGCGATGGGGAGAAGCACATTCGTCGCAAAGCTCGCAGTCAAGAGAAGTCTGATGCTCAGTCGCGCCCGTATTCTGAGGCTGACCAGCTCGTACCTCGGTATGGTAAAGCTGTGGAATTCTACGAGAACTGTAGCGACGACCTACTCGAATGCCGCGGCGGTATCCGCAGAGCACTGATACCCCCGTCAATGTTCGAGGTGAAAGACTCGACCGGAGGTGTCAAAGTTCGAATGGATTCTGGACTTAGCCGTGCGCGAGCGGATGCCGAGAAGATCAAGCGTGTCAAGCTCGTCGACCAGTTTGGAAAGTACATGATTGGGTCTCTTGGTCGACATGGCGATGAAGGACTGCTTGACGACACGGTAACTGGAGCGCCTGGACAGTTTGTCAAGTTCTACCAAAGACTAGGCAACGTTGGTGTCTGGGGTTTTGGCGATGGCGCTTTTCAGTTCAACTTCCCGGATCACACGAAGCTGGTGTTGGCGCCTGGCCGTACGAGGAACTCATCGCCGTGGATGGACTTTTACCATCTCTCGCCATCTGCGGCGCGTTATCTCGCGGCCAAAGGAAGAATGCACCCGTCTGGGTTCGACACACGAGCCGTGGTGTCTGACGAGATAGCCACTTTCCTCAGCATTGCCGATGGCGCAGGCACTAGCCCCTTGGATGAAAAGATCAGAGAGGTCCTGGAAGCGAATTCCTTTCTCGAAAAGATTGCGTTCATCAAAGATGTATTGAAGAGCTGGATCCGACAGGGACGTTTGGGAGGACGAGCATCACCAGACCGACCGGGCACAGAGATGTTCTGGGAAGGATCACAGGAGCGAGCCCAAGCAACTGGCGGTGGTAGCAGCAAATTTGTATGGGTGACGGTGGGCGCGCCTGGAGGCGACAGAGAGTATCGCTCGGTATCGCTAAGAGACAAGAAAAGTAGCAGCACTAGTGAGAGCGACGAGATGGAAGCACTCAGGGAACGGCTGCAATTAGCGGGCTTATAGTTATGACTGATGACCTAGGATGCTTGGGTGTTTGCATTGATATCTGGACGGAGTTAGGAGCAGACCATAATATATATGACTTGAGCATTAATTTATGCATTCAACCTGAAACCAGGGACCGAGTTTATCCTCACGTAGACCCAAAGCGGTTAAATCCGATTCTGCGACGACCCTGCGGCAGTTCCTCCGTACTAGCGTCGAGTCAGTCCCGCCGCCCCAATTCCCATCCCGCCCTTTCTCCTCTCCTCGAGTCTTTCTTCAGCTCTTTAATGATCAATCCTACGCATTCTTCCCCCGGAATTTCTCCAAATAGATGATTCCTCTCGCCCTCCTGCCCCCCCTGCTGGCGGGCCAGACCATTGCAGCCTCCGAACCGGTCAGGCTTCTCGAACGCGCCGATAGCAACAATGCCTTCCTCCCAGTTACCTCTCAAGGCTGTCCACCAGACTGGCCGACCTGCGGCTCCAGCGGCATCTGCTACAACCCAGAAGAAGGACAAACTTGCTGTCCCGGAGGAACATGTAAGTTTTTTTTCTTTCCCCCCAATTCCACGCAAACAAAGCGAGATTGAAGCGAACTAACCGGATTTAATGTAGATGCCTGCCCCTCCTCCACCTTCTGCCTCCTGGACCCCTACTGCTGCCCCAACGACCTAACCCCCGAAGCCTGCGCGGATGAATACGGCCTCACCCTCGTCCCTACAAAACCCCCATCCGAGCCAACGCCATTCTCTCCGCCGAGGCCCAGCGAAACTGAAAGCGATAGCGATAGCGAAAGCGAGACATTTGGGGGCGACGGCCCGCGACCGACGGGCCACCCGACGTCATCGGACTCGGCGAACAGCAGCATCACGCTTAGCCCGACGCCCATCCCGACTAGCTCGGTTGTGCTGTGGCCGACGAGCCTGAGTCTTATTCCCACGGGGAGTCCCAGTGCGGAGGAGGAGCCGGCTTATACGGGCGCGGGCTGGAGCTGGAGGTTGAGGGGTGGCGAGTTGGGGGCTGTTGCTGGTGCCCTTAGCGCTGTCGTTATGGGGCTGAGTATTTTGCTTTGAGTTTGCAGATATAGACTGTCTTTCGTTCTTTTCGTTCTTCTTGTACAGCTACCTGGTGGGATAGATTCCCGGTGTTGCTTTTTTCTCTTCTTTTCTCGTCTTTCGCTCTCTTTCTTCAGCGGTTTATACCCAACATCTATCTCTATTTTCTTACCTGCATTGCATGCCTGCCATTGCGTCATCTGCATCATCGTCGTGTACCTAATCGGCATTTTCCCACACTTACATACCTTCTCTTCTGATCTCATATCTTATAGACAAGAACAATATTGATATATCAAACCGTCTCATGTTTACGGAGTATATACTTCAATTGACGTATAGATCCTCAAGATGATCAGCACCCTCTGCTGTCTAAGATTGGCCAATCTCCGACCCCGACGGTTTGTGCGGCCTGATCTGCATGCACATCATCCTGGTCGTGCCACCCATTATTGGCCGTGTTTCAGAGGTTGTTGGATCCGGGGTACGGGTGGTTCGGTTGATGATCGCCGATGCCGTAGCACGGCATATGGCTGTGCTATTTCGGACGGTTACGCAAGTGCACGTGTGGTGACTGGTCTGGGGAAATAGCGCCCAGGTACAGAGGACGTACCCTGACCTCATCTTGGAAGTATCCTGTACGTACATCTACCTAGAGCTCCTGCTACGGGTTCTCGCTCGTTACCTATCTCACGGTACAGCGGGGCCGGTAGCCCATATGAAGGCCACACTGTGGTGTTTGCCTTGATTCATGCTTCCCAAGCAAAGGCTCCGATCCTACTTCTACTTCACCGGCCCCCGTATAGCCGCAGCAAAGGCTCGACTCGTTCGGACTGTCAGCTTCACAACATGTCCGGACAAAGAGAAGACAATCCTGCTGTATCCCTGATGAGCATGAGCGCGCAAGACTAAGACCTGGCGTATCTCGCGTTTCCGGAATCTACCCCGTATGCCTAGCAAGCGTAACATAGCACAGTGAAGAACGGCTTGACTCGGGATACCGATGGACGAGACAAGACAAAAAATGCATGAGAACAAATTGGCGGATTGCCCAAGACCTAGGCTAGCGTTGAGTTGAAATCAATCCACCTCGGGCTCTTCTGCTCTTCTAGATAGCGAACATCCCGAGAGGAAAGAACGGGTGCCTGGGATGCAATGATACCAGTCTCGTCCGAATGGACCGAGAACTAGATCAATCTGCGTTCCTGGAGTACACGCATTGCTCCATCTTATCTTTGGTCAGACAAACGGTTCGCATCTCACCCCACGGCGGAATGGCGAATAAGACCTTTTGCTGGGATGAAGAAGGAAACACGGCGAGCGCAGATTCAGAACGTCCATTCCGGACCTCGCTCGATGCGGGTTGCATAGATCAGAACTGGATCCATGGACCTTCCTGCCGCGGCGGAGAAGAGCAGGTGGGGAAGAGCTTATGTTGAATGTTCGAAGTCGTATGCCAGCTGGACATCGATGTCTCCGTTTTTTGCTTTCTTGATTGATTCCAATGGTATTCCTTGGGACGGTTCAGCTTCAGCTTTAGCTTCTTCTGCGTGAAGGTGCCTAGGCGTTGTACATATTTGGCATCATCCAGAATCATGCGTATGCGAAAATACGTTGTCGCAAACGAGTTCATTTCCTCACACTCACGCTGTTGGCGACTTTTTGTAGAGCTGAATCTGAACGTGAATGAAGGCTGATAGAGAATTGACTGGATGTCACTTCCCGTTAGCGCTGATGAGAGCATGAAAGGCGGATGCGTTGATGTAGTAGAGGTATCTGTTTGCGTTAGATCTGCAGCAGCCCGGATTATAAGAGATCAATGTAGGAGAATGAACTTGAAAAACGATTGAATTAGTATTATGCAATATCATACATTCATTAGGAGGCGTCACGACAGAAGCATCGGCCAATGTCGAGGACGCGTACGCTGTCGTTTCTGAGGGCCAAGGGAGAAGTGATCCATCAAGTATATCAACTCATTATTTGGCTTCGCCTCAATCGAAATCGTCTAGTAATGCTTTTCAAAGGGTTCTGGCATCCTCGCAGGACTTGGCGGACGAGGGGTATACTCCCGTCGCGGGTCGTTATAATGCTTCTCGAAAGCTTCCGAAGTTCGCACAGGGCTCGGTGGACGGGGAGCATATTGGCGTTGCGGCTCGCTGTAATGCCCTCCAAAAGCCCCCGGGGTTCTGGGACTCGGCGGACGCGGAGCATATTCCCTCCTCTGCTCAGACTGCGGTATGAAGGGCCGTCGCATAGATGTTCTGTCGCGACCAGAGACCCTATTATCGCCTCCACTCTTCGTTGCTTCGATTTCGCGCTTGACGCCCTCGTACATTTGCTCGATGATCTGGATTTCTTCTTCAACGTCCAACTCGCACCCCTGCAGACATAGTTCGCGTTCGCGCTGTTCGATGTATTCTCGGATATTGCGCCATTCGTTCTGATAGTGTTTCAAGCGGTCTGGGAGCCCTGAGCCCTTTAGGTAGGTGAGGACACCGGCTACAATGGTGTTGATGGCTCCGAAAGCGGTTACGGCGTTGTGGGGACCCCGGGCAGCACCGAGGGCTGTCAGTGCAGCCGCCACCACGATTTGGATGCCCAGGCAGGTGTTGATCAGGATTGCGTGGAAGCGGTATCGGCTTGCGGCGTGCGTCTCGGCTTTCACGACGCGCGTGTAGATGCCAATATTAGGGGCTGTCCGCGGTGTATGATGTGATAGATTTAGTGCTGGTGTTGTGTCGATGCCGGTAAGTGCGCGGAAGACCAGGAGCTTGTCGCTTGGTGGGATGAGGACACTGGCGTCTGTTCTGTTGAGTGTAAAGTGCCTCGATCGTGACTCGGCGGACTCTGGGGCTGCGACGGTGGGGTCATAGCTTAGGCTTCCCATCATCGGCGGAGGGGTCTGCGTTGGGGGAGGATATCCCTTTTCTTCACGGTCGAGCGCCGCCATCAGGAGGCGACGCGCGAGACTGCGGCCCGCTGATCGCTCTTGTTCCATGGCTCGCTAATTCACTGATGAGGCTTATCGATATCCGTTCGAGGAAGCAAGAGAGCAAATAAGAAAATATGCATGCAGAAGGGTGCTTTCTCCTTTTTGTAAGCGACTTGGCCTCCGCTCTGCCACAAACAAACTTTCCGTCGCGTGACGGATGAACGGGGCTCGCGGGAGACGCGATTTCACAGAGATAGGAGCTCCATTTTTCTCCATTTTCTCGTACTTTGATTGCTTGTCGCTGTGGGTAAAGCCTCTGTATTTGGCTAGCCTGCCACACAAGTCCAGCTCACAGACCAGTTGCCGGGACGGCTGGACCCTGACGAGGGTGGATGGCGGGCTGCAGATCTGCACGGTTCGGCGAACTCACCGGAACAGCACGGAATATTTTTTCAGCTCTGAGCCAGTGAGGCGAGGGCATCAACTACTGCAGAGGGTCGACTGGGTCTGCGTGGACTGTGCTTGACGCAGAAGTACGCATTCGGGGTCTTGATCGGCTTTCATGGGAGCCGAGAAGAACGTAGGTTGGACTCGATATACTTCGCGCACCAGCAAGAGTCTCGAAGATGGAAATCATTCTGTCCAGGAGATAGCAGGGCGCCATGACAATGTCGATGTACTCAAGGTTGTAAGCGCATGGACTAAACCTTCAAATTGCAGCTCCGCCACACACCGCTTGCTTCTATCATACCAGTGATACGAGTCACGATGCACGACTCAAATTCGACACGAAGAGCTGACTGGACAATGGATTCAAGAACGTCAGAAGCGGAAATTGCCGCCGATCTAAGTGGAACTGAAGAGACGAACGCGATCGAGGAATCGACGATGAATGGTCAGGCCACGACAGATTCAGAAGGAAGCGCCGATCACGAACTCCGCTGTGATGGTTTGAAATGGCTGCATGTGACTGGAAGATGGCTTATCGTCAATGTATCCAAGCAAGCCACATTGACGGACGGCGACACCGCGACGAACTTAGTCTTGGTCTGAGTTGGTCAATGGTTGATTATGGGGTCATCTGAGCAAAAGCCCGTGCGCATCTCTTTGACCTTTCGAAGGCAGATTAAAAGCTGGAAGGCGAGACCTTGGAGAGAAGCGATAGGCCTAGGCCGGGCAATTGTAGACTACCAATGCGGAGGGACGAAGAGCTCGCGCATTGACCTGAGGCAGGGTCTCGATGCTGTGAGGCTGGCTGAACGTCTGAGACATCACAAGGTCTTGGCTCGACAAACTGCAGGCGATCTTCCCGCCGTATATGGGGAGTATGGATCGATATTTCATTGACTGCTTGTGAAGTTGTGATGAAAGCCGGGTGTCAGCCTTCCTTTAGTACCTTAGAACTCGGTACTGGCGTCCCTTCCAGGTAGGCAGAATCATGGGCTAGGTATGGGGTGCTCCGTACTCCACAGGCATTGAGGAGTCGATAAACCTCGAAGTCGCATTTGGGCGTCATGCACCCCGCCAAGTTACCGAGATCTTGATACCATAAGATGGCACTGTATACGAGATGAATGGAACAACAAGAAGAATTGGCTTGGGCGCTCAAGGGAAAGGACGGGGACATGCACGTGACTGACAGCTGATTAGGTAACGCGCAAGTGGAAATACAGACAACGCCAGTGGCTTTACGGTGTTCTGCGACAACCTCATCGCAATTGCACAACAAGGGCTGTTATACGTTAGCGCCTTAAAGGAGACAGGTGGGCTATCAACACTCTTGGCTCTTTCTGTATTTTCTAAGCATTCCCCAAGTTGCAACGATTCTATGGCCCAAACCCCAGGTTTACCAAAGCGGTATGAAAGCAGCTTCGACTCTCCTCATGACCGAGTGCCCGCCCCGGTTCCTCCTTGAACATTCCCTCCTGATGGACTCCCAGAGCCAGGTAGCTGCATGACAAGCTCAGCGGCCTCTGGGACCGACTTGGTGTTGCGGATGGCCTCGATAAGCCTCAGGGTCTCCTCCGGAGTATTCTTCCGGATAGTTTCGACGAGTGAGATCACTGCGTGCTTGTACCGTCTGGCTTCGGCCTCTAGGAACTCATAGTCTGCGTCCGGTTCGTCGTGATTGTCCTGTCGAAGAACGTGTTACTGATGTATACCGCAGTACAGCCATGTTGATTGCATACCTGGAGCCGCGTAGACATCTTCGAGCTGCTGGCTGTATTCGCGATGCGAACAACCCCGAAGTCAAGGATACTTTGCCAGCGAAACAATCGCTGCGGTTCAATGATTCCGACAATCCTGCGACACAAACTCTGGAGTCAAGAATTTGCGGAGAAGTAGGAGATGAGCTGTCAGACTGTCAGGTTACTTTGCCCGCGAGAGGGCACTGGTTGGCATATAACTGAGCCACGATCGGGGCCAGGGATCGCTAGTGCAGCAAACCCAGATTCACGTTGCTGCGCGCTACTAATCCTCTCAGTTACATAATCTCAGTGGGTTTGCTTGTCTTCCCTTGACCCTCAGTTGGCAAGGGGCTATGGGATCTGCCCCAGGTCCGGATCGCGTCCGATGGGCAAACGTCACCGACTGGCAGACTGCCCTCAGGAGGCTCAGGAGTCAGATCCTTGAATTCAGAATTCCGTGGGCTTCGGCGCCGTACCGAACGACGCTAAAGATCGCAAGTTGTCCTTGACTCCTTGCTCAACAGTGTGACGTTTTCATCGACCGAGGACAGCTGATGGCCGCAATACTGGCTTCTGAGAAATTCAGGCGGCTTCAGCGCGTACAAGGTCTGACTAAAACTGGCTTTACGTTCTGCTGCATACTCTAGCGTCAGCTCAACACGGCCTGGCGGTCGCTCGGAATGAATAATTTGATGAGTCGCGCAGCTCATCCTTGAATTGAAATGCACCCCATGGCTGAGGACTTGGACGAAGCGTTCCTCCTTGGTCGGCATTGAAGAGATTCCTTGGAAGCATTATTCTCCGGCTTCCTCCAGATTGCGGACGGGCCCAGGACGACATCGGATTATATATCCGACCTACTTGACGTCTTCTTACTGGTCAGCCCTGGTGAACCATTATAACTGCACAGTCTGCAACATTGACAGGGATCCAATGCACGGTAAATACTTCTAGTCGTCGAATCCAACGTTGTACCGACCTCCTCCGAGAAAACCAGTACAAAATGGGATCCTACTTAGGCATCACAGTCAGCTGACAAAGTCAGCAATAGGTCATGGGTCAGATTGAGCCCATCAGGCATGAAAATATACAACGTCTACTCGGCCGTCAATAAACCTACTTGGACGGCCACGCAGCTAATGATATAAATCCGCTACATCAAGAATCTGTCAACATGAAGCTGCAAAGAGCTCTTTTTTAATATCGAAGTTCCGAGTGGAACAACAGACTGGCAACCAAACTACCCGCATACATTGGTATACGCACCGAAAGTCACACAGCGAGGTTCGCGTTGTCACACTTATAGACTCTCCGGTCTGTAGGCTGCCGGATCTTGTGTTATGTCCAGATGACCTTGGACCTGAGCTTTCAGGAATCGCAGGCGATATCAAAGCATCGCAGCCAGGGCATGAATTGCGTGAATCTCTCGCAGCAGCTTCTTCCGGCCATGTCCGAGCTACCAGGTCTCATGAGAAATTTCGGATCCCTGTCACTGCAAGTGCGGAGGGAAAACGTACTGTACAAAGATACATACGTTCGTGTCGCGGACTCTGCATTCCTAGCGCGACAAGACACCAATCTGGCGATAGAGCTGCAAGTCCTTACGAGGAGCCACTCAGGCCTGAACTTGATGGTTATGTTGTTCGGATGACGGAAAACTTAAGGGCCACTCATCTGATTCCTCGCACTGGCTCGGTCATGGGGATGGTGCTCTTGCTGCGTTATCATATCGCTGAAGCGGAAGCTCAAAGATGGGACAACTAAAGCCTGTCGAAGTCCAACCGGGGTATTGCTAGCTCACCGATTCCATGTGAATTGAGGCATTACCCGAATTGATAGCCGTGCCTATGCGCATCATCAGAAGCCATCCATATCCATTCTTCGACGTCAGAAGAATGCAGATATGCATGCTTTTGATCGCCCGTATCAACAATATATCATCGAAGACACAGCTATCTTCCGGAATATACTATGGTCTCATCAGTGATGTGTTTCGTTCATTGTACGCTCAGGAAAATGGTACCGACGTTGAGATCTAGGAGGGCAACGAATGCCCTACAGAAACCCTCAATAACGCTCAGGAATATTTCGACTTGCAGACGCAGCATTTATGTTCGGCGATATGGCAAGAAGTTATGGGCTCACGAGGCTCCGCTTTTGCGCCATGTGGGCTCTAGTATACCTATCTACCCCAACCGCCAACCAACAAGGATCGCAAAAAGGCCCTGGCTTGGTGAATTCTTGCGTGACCATAGGCCGTTATTGCTACAACGTTATCTAGCCAGCAAGGTTGTAATACCCTCGGCGCTGACTCATTAGATTTGGAGATAAAGGCAAACGGATGACAACCCCGCTTGCTATATAATACCACCTGTCGCCGAGCGAACGGTGGAATTTGTCAATTCCGTGGGCACTAAGATCGCGATCATGGGCGACGCAGCTATTCCCAAACCCCGAATCCTTGTCGTCTTCGGTCAAGACTTTGCGGAGTCTTTCGTGGGCGACGTCCGGAGCAAATTCCCGGATGCTGAGGTTAATTTTCTGACGCTGCAGTCGGAGGATCGAATTCCAGCTGGTGAGTGCACCATAGCCTCAATTGTCCATATCTGCATCGCCTGCGGTCGACCTAACAAGATCAAAGATATTGTGAAAAAGTCCAACATCATCGTGACCGGACGCAATCTCCCCGAGCCCGAAGATGCCAAACAGTAAGCTCGCCAGTTCCTTACGAAGCGTCCAATATCGTGGCTCGGAAGGATGCCCACTAACTGCGCGTAGTATCAAGTTCATACACTTCTTCTCGGCCGGTCTAGACAAAGTCATCCATGATCCGGTGCTTACCGACTCCGCGGTCCCCGTAACAACAAGCTCCGGTATTCATGGCCCTCCAATCGCAGAATGGACGCTGTTGCACTGGCTCGTCGCATCGCGCAAATACAACATCACGTATGAGAACCAGAAGAAGCACATCTGGGGTTCGGGCAATGATTATGCCAGCGGGATCCAGGACCACGTTGGGAAGAAAGTCGGTATCCTCGGCTACGGGAGCATCGGACGACAGAGTAGGCTCCTCTGCACTTTCGTTACTTTGACTCTGGTATACTAAATAAGCTGCCGTGACAGTCGCCCGAGTCGCCGTCTCCCTAGGCCTCACCGTCTACGCATACACTGCGTCCCCTAAACCAACCCCTGAATCCCGCCGCGACCCGCACTACATCATCCCCGGCACCGGCGACGCCGACGGCACGCTCCCAGCATCCTGGCACCATGGGACGTCCAAGGAGTCCCTGCACGAGTTCCTTTCCTTAGGTCTCGACCACGTCGTCGTCTCGCTCCCTCTAACACCCTCAACAACGCACATCCTCGGCGCCGAGGAATTCGCTGTCTTAGCGTCAAACAAGAACCCGAAACACCGCAACCCGTATTTGACTAATATCTCACGAGGGAAGGTCATTGACCAAGACGCGCTGATTGCATCGCTCAAGTCCGGCGAACTTAGTGGTGCTGCCCTGGATGTTACGGAACCCGAGCCCCTGCCGCCGGATAGCGAGTTGTGGGACGCGCCGAATGTCCAGATTAGCCCGCATGTTAGTGCCTTTGGCGAGGAGTACTTTGTGCGCTCGTTTGATGTTGTCAGGGAGAATTTGGATAGGGTGAGGGAGGGACTGCCGCTCATTAATGAATACAAAAGGGGGAGAGGGTATTGATGGGATGGGCCGATATTTACTGTTGCAGTATACTCGTTGCCTCCATTGCTTAGAGATTCGTCAGCCCACAGGCCTGTGTTAGACCTCTGGGCACTCAGCTAGATACGCACCAATTCATCCCCTTCTCTTTTCTCTCTTCCACTTCAACATGTACCTGTCTAGGCCTAGTCACAGGAAGTCCCCAAACTCGATCGCCGTACAATGCCGTTTTCGTTGGCACGGGTCTTGGCACATCACGTGCAGCGCCAGTTACGTAACAGCCTCAAGCCACATCACGTGAAACGGCATACCGCTCCACTTGGCCAAAATTTTTGCACAACCCGTTCATAGAGACAACCCTTTAAGCGTATAACATGCACAGTCCGATATGGTGTAATGGTTAACATCGGCGTCTCTCACACGCCAGCTCGGGGTTCGATTCCCCGTGTCGGAATCATTTTTTGCTTCCTCGACATGGAGGGATTACAAGAGGCCAGGCCGCCGAGTCGCCGACACGCCATTCCTGCTGGAGAGGAACTGTCATTTTTGCTCTGGCTGTCTAGGACCTGGCATCTCGCGACAGAGCGGAAAGCATCACCCGTGGCGATCTGATAAGATGATTGCCGCAGGGTGAGACTATCGAGATTTCGATGCCGATCTCTGGTAGAGAGATGAGCTTCAGGTCGGGGCGAGAAATCCGCACAGTTTATGAACCTGAGTGTACCTATTCCCCTCGCTTGGTTCAAGAAGTAGGTATACTTCTAAGAAGTATCGAATGCGAGGCAATACAATACGCCTGCGAAATAACGGGTCTCACGTGTCGTATCCAATCTTTGCTCTGTCCATCTGGAATATCCCTACCTATCTATGTGTTCTTCATTTGCCAATCGGGCCCTGAAATACCTAGGCAAATCGGTCTTAGTTCGGTTCTTCTAGTTTTACTTTCGTGCTTGGTTGGTTCTTGTCTAGCTGAAGGAAGCTTTTGGAAATGCCTGCCATAGGATAGTCATGAAGACGATGCCTTCGTGGTCTACAGCTTAAGCAAAGGAAGGTAAAGAGGTGCTAGGCGGAAAGTCAAGAAGTCTCGAAACTCTTTAGGCCAGGTGCTTCTAGTTAGAATATTGCTGAGGAGACATGGATGGCTCTGATGATATCGATAGCGCGATGGAAATGGCAAGATTTCAGAAAATCAGATGAAGGCACAGTAGTAGAGTAGCACAGAGCAAGGGAAGGCAGATTCAAATGAGCCAAATGAAAGAAAACAAACAATCTTTGATCAGTACATTGCGTACAAGGAAGAACATACTTCGGCCTCGCTCAGGTTGTAACAGATATTTCTAGTTGATCACCTATGGTGGTCCAATTAGCCAACTGCAAGGTCAATGTATACTCGGCCAACTTACTCGTATAACGAACGAACAAGACCTGCATATAACCCTTGAAGCCTAAAAGAGAGGCGGGTGTGATGTTCAAAGAACCCTCTTCAGCCCATCACCCTGGGCCTGGGGAGCTGCTTGTATAGCTTGGTGAGATACATCGTTCCTGCAGACGCCGCGTATTGATAAGATTCTACTGCGCTGGACGGTAAGAGGTTGAGCAGGGTGATGAGTATGTACCGGAAATGCTCACCCGTCGAGCGCCGTAACCGGACGCGCTAGTTCTCAGTTCCGGTAAGAATATTGGCCATAACGATACAGTGATTGTTGCTGAGCATAATACGCCCTGGTTTTCGGATGGCATAGATGTTTTGAAAGTTTCATGCAGATGACATGCTCGTCGTAGGTTGACACTCGATCATACACTGGCGCGTGAGATCTGAGATATACCGGAAAAATCAAACTCGAGTCTCGAGAAATCAGAGCCCTCCGACGATCTATATTGCGCTCTGATCAACTCTGACAATCGATCATGCCAGGTCGTGATGTCTGCGTTTATATTGGGCGATGTAAATCCCTCGGATTGGTCGCCGGATCGCGTATATAGATCACTCTTTGAGATTGCTTTAGAAGAAGCACGGAGCAAGTGCATGTCGACGGGACACCTGAGACCAACAGCATGCAAGTCATACCCGTCCGGGATCTTCTCAAACGGTAACTTGCCCGAAGCTATCCGCTTGAGTTTCGAGCTGCCCGGACCGTCGTTCTGAAGGCGCAAGAGATATGCTCTTGGATCGTGCGGGCTGAGGAGCGGCTTTACAGCGCTGTCGGAGCTCGTCGCTTTTCCCACTACCGAGACCCGCGGAATAGAGTCAGGCTGAGAGCTCAATGCAGCCCTCGCAGCAAGATACTTGCTTTGGTGAGGCGAGTTTGTGCTTGCCGAGACGGAAGCAGAGCTCTGAAGCTGCTTTCGCCGTTCTTGGATAGCGGCCTTCTTCCTCGTTTCGAACTCCAGCGCTTTCTGGAGCTCGGGGTTTTCGTCGGGACTCGAGGCGTTGTAGAGTCTGGCAGACCATTGCTCGAGGACGGGGAGGCCGGGCTTGTTCACGAACTTTGCCGGTTGTGGTAAGACGCGTGGAGGTGGTTCTGTCGAGTCCAGATCTAGCATAGGGCTTGGAGGACGGTTAATAAGTTGGGTCTGTGATGGTTCTATGTTCGAGACTGATGAGCTGTCTGGACTGCCGCTCGATGGTCCGAAGCGGTTCTGCGTGAGTTGGGACAACGAAGGCTCTTGGTTCGGTGCTTGGGACTCTTCAGTGAGTCCAGGAGGTTGCGATGCTTGGGATAGTCTTAGAAACCAGGCATCTAAGGATCCGTTACCGTAACGCTCTTTGTCTATCTCCCTCTGTTCCTGACGCATACTCCGCACTGGGGTCGTTGGCGATAGCTGGGACGGACCTAGACTCGAAGGAGAGTTCTCACTCGAGACAGGACTTGGTAGGCAAGCACTAAAATGGCTGGCCCGTCGTGCCCCGTGAGGGCTAGGATTGATTCCTGGTGAGTGCGTCTCCTTATATGGGACTGGACGTCTTTGACCTTGCGCATCTACGCCAGGTAGTGCATTCGAGACTCTTGAGTTGTTGAACCGAGAGAAAGAAGCGCGGTCAGCTCGTCTTGCGTGACCGTGAGGCTCTGGAGGACTAAGACGGGGTTCTGCAGGCACAATCGAGCGGGCACTCATGAAGCCTCTGTCCTGGTTAGTGGCTGAAGTAGGAGTTGAGAATGTCGATTGATTCGGCCTTGCGGACAGGAGCGCCTCGAATCCATTCCGGCAGGGAGGCTCTCTCTCCTGTTCCGTTGGCTCAGAATCCGCGTGCGCATCTGGCTGATCCCCATAGATGTCGCGTAGAAGACCTTCTACCAGAGAAAGGACAGCGTGTTGATCTTCAAATAGGACGTCGTCCTTGGCGGGTTCGACGTTAACGTCATATGTTCCCTCAGGGCACAGAATATGGATGCAGAGAAAAGGATCAGTTATTGGTGGAGAAAGACCGTCTCGCGATGCAACGGAACGTAAATAGGTCTTGTAAAGCTTGACAATGACTTGCGTAACGCCCCGCCCTGATGAGAGCGGCCTGCCGTCGATGCTGATGTATTGACCTAAGTTGTTGAATTTGGTGAAATCTACTGCCGTCAGCGTAATCACGACCATGAAAGACTGACATACCTGAGCCAAGTCTGGGTAGTAGCGCAATGAGTCTATACCCTGAGTCGTCTCGTGAGTCGCCGACCTCATCAGAGGAGACTGGCCATTTTTTGAGTTCAGAGTTAGACACAACCTCTGTGCCGGCGACCTTCAACGCTGCCTCCATGAGCGTAGCATTATTGCCCGGGGCGTACATCAAGTTCCCGCTCTCATTCTTAGCTTTCAGAATCTTGAAGAACAGCCGGATGGACGGCCTAGACATGGCGTATGCCTGGACCATCTTCTTGATTCGGAGAAGCGTTTTCTTAGCGCTCTTGATAGCAGTCTGTCGGCGAACAGGTATCTGGCGAAACAGGTTCGAGACGCGAACAGTTGTCCCAACGGGATGAGAGATACGTTCGGTGCTGAAAATAAGCCTTCGAGCAGGACGTAAGTATCGAGGAGTTTACCTGACCAGCTCCCCATTCCTGCCATACTTCAAAGACGAGCCGACGGGGTCTGTATCGACCCGGGTAGAGACCGTGAGAGTACCGGATACCTCGGCCGCGCTGGCCAAAGCTTCGCCTCGAAAGCCGAGTGACTTCCCGCCGATATTGCGCAGGTCCTCGACTGTATGGATCTTGCTTGTGAAGGCGCGTCGGCATACAAGATTGTGATCGGCTGCAGGAATTCCATGTCCGTTGTCCTTGACCTGGATCAAGTCGACGGTATCCTGTGAGATCTCAATAGATACCGAAGTTGCTGAGGCGTCTAGAGCGTTGTCCAGCAGCTCTTTTGCCAGTGAGCAGGGATCAGAGATGATTGACGTTGAGCCAATGGCCCGAACCGTTGTGGGTGGAAGAGCCACAATCGGCATCTTCGACGCGGCGGGCCAATTGACAGCTCATGAATCGGATATAGTCTTCTAAGTGGCCTGCACAGCAGTAGATTTAATATAAAGATGGAATATAGATGCTCTACCGGGAGCAATTGATGGAAGTTGATGAAGAGAACTGGAAGAGAAACTATTTCCACGCACGTTGACATCCTGGAAACACGTGCCCCCGCTGAGTCAGCAGTTTGTTCTCGCCAGCAAACACCAAAAGATTGAATCTTAATGACTAGCCAATAGCGTTGCTTATAGTAAATCTCTAAATTATTTATATATAGCAAGCAGCAAGTTATAAAAAAACCTTAACCATCACATGCTGCGCTAGTTTTAATTAAAATAGGCGTGTTTTAGGCGCTAGCCCTCCGGGTGTTTAACATACCTTTTAACTAAGTAGTGCGTGGCCATATTATAAAGCTATATATATATATTTTAAATAAAAAATATTACTAAAAACAAAAATAATAAAACTTTTATACTTTTAATTTATTAATTAAAGGGCTTTTTTAAGGCTTGTTATATTTTAAAAGGTGGTAAACTTAGTTACTTTTAGTGGTTTAGTTATTTTATTTATAGGGTTTTTTTTTTTTAGCACGTGGTAAAATTTTATAAGGTATTACTTATAAATATTTTATATAAAAAAGTATTTATTAACTAACTAGCGTGTAGTAACTAAAATTTTTTAACTAGTAGTATTAATAATAGCGCTAGTACTATTAAAGTATATTATAATTAACTTACTATTTTATACTTTAAGTGCCTTAGCAAGCTTTTTTATAAATAAAGCTATTTTAATAATCTTATTAAATACTAAAAATTTTACTATAGTAAATAAAGGTATTATAACTATTTATTTTTTTAAACTCCATGTAATAAGAAACTTATAAAAGTATATAATAAAGCCCTTAGTAAACTTCCTGTTAAAATAATTTTAATAAAATATATTAAAATAAATAATTATTTTTTTTATATAGGTTTTAGCAAGTACTAAATTACTTTAATTAATTATAATATAATAAACCACGTGCTTGGCAGCTGCCATGTTATTAGTAATTAAAAATTTTTATTAATATTATAAAAATTAAATTAAATATACTGTAGTGGGGTTGCACCCCAACATCGATTCCTGTAGTACTTATAGCCTTGCTACCGGCCTCCTGTACCTAGTCTATTATTCACCCCAATACATACGTTCTCTTCCCTACTGTTGTTCCTACCTGTACTACGTACCGTCCAGTCCTAGGCTTCCGCCACCGTTTGGCTCCTTCAGCTCCCATGTTCTAGGACTGCCCCTCCACAATACAAGGTTAACACGGGTCTTCCCAAGCTAGTTAAAAAATTTAACTAATTAGATAAAGGCATAAGCGCTAAAGGTGTTAAAAACTAAAGGTATATTAAGATTTATAATATTTAATTAATTAACTTTTTATATAGTTTTAATATACCCCTTTATTATTAGCGTTTTTACTAGCCTAGCCTTAGTAAGGCTAAAATACTAAGCTATTTATCTTATATATATAATTTAAAAAAAATAAATTATCCTGCTTTTATAATCACGGGATATTATTAATTTAAAAAATTTAGTTAACTTATTACTAACTTTAAGTTTATAAATTTTTTATAAAAGGCTAATAATAATATTTATATTAGCCTTTATTTTACTAGTAATAATACTATTATTTATATAGGTAATAATTAGCACGTAGGGTAACTTTTAAATATATATATAAAATTTTTTAATAAATAACTTAAAGCCCTTGGCGTGTAATAATTAATTAAATTTTTAGTTTTATAAGTATATAAAGTTATAAAGGCTAAATAAGGCTTTTTATACCTTATATATAAGGTTATTATTAATTTTATGGCCGCGTGGCTATTATATATAAACCTTTTAATTAGCTATTTTTATATTAAGGTAAGCGCTAATAATATTAAATTAGCGCTAGCTAAGCCTTTAAATAATTATAGCTATTAATATATATTTAACTACTATATTAGCTATAACTAAATAAAAGCTTTTATTATAATTTAATCTAGTAACTTAGTAATTACCACACGTGATAATTTAAGCTTTAAATAATAAAATAAAGCTATTTTTATTACTTTTAAATATGAATACTTACTTATTAAAAATAATCTTAGCCCCTTTTAACTATTTAATAAGCTTTTACATGTTTATAATAACTACCATGCTAATATAAACTAATATAGCTTTTTTTTATTAATTAAAAAATTTAAATTACCGTGCTTTTTTATAAAATCTTGGCACCTTAATATTATTAATATATAATTTAGCTTTAGTTAATATTTAAAACCTTTTAGTAAGTAAATACTAAACTATTTTATTAGGTATTTTAATAACTCTGGTATTAATATACTTAGTTACTTTAATTAATAGGCTGTAGTTAATACAAGGTTTAAGGTGTTTAATTAATAAAATAACTACTATATTAAAAATATTAGTATTTATATTTATCTTATATAAGGTGGCCTTTATTATTAAAACCTTTAGTTAATTAGGAAATTAGCCTAGTATCTTATAGTTTAATATTTTTAAATTTTAATTAGTTAATGTATCTAGTACTATATTAATATTTATATTAAATATATATAGCTTAAAGTAATCTGCCTTAAAAATCCGCCTGTATATATTTTAAATATTATTTAATATTAATCCTAGTAAGTTAAGGTTATTTTAAAGCTTTTAAAAGCGCGAAGCAGGTAGGGCTTAGGTTACTAGTAAAAATAATATAATTTATATTTAAAATTAATTAATAAAATTTATTAATAATAGTGTATAAGCTAGTGTTATTATGGTATTAATATTTCTTATTAAAAATTAAGATAGTATTACTAAATTAAGGTTATTATAATAATTTAATAAGGTTAGGCTTAGCGCGCTAGCATTATTATTATTATTATTAATTAGCTACCTTAGTGGGATCTTTATATTTCCAGCATGTAAGTATTATATTAACACTAGGATAAAATTAACCTAGTATTTTAATATTAATAAGGCAGGTAACTTTAATTTAATATTACTACATGGTACTAAAGTTAGTTAGTATTATAAAATTAGGGATATAATTTAAATTTAGCTAGTAATTAATATTTTAAGCACCTAAATTATTAAAATTAGCTTAAAAATAAGTATATTATTAAGTTTAGTATTATATATAATAGCCCCTAGTGTTAATTTATTTAGTTAAGGCAGGGCACCCTTTATAAATATAGTACTAAGTAAGTAATTATTTTTATAAAACTTTAATTTATTAAATAAAACATGCTTTAAGTAGTAAACCCGCTTTCCTAGGACCTATACTTAAAAAATCTTATTATTATTTTTTTTATATTTAATTAAATAATTAATTAAAGCTTTTATAGCAAGCTTGTGGGATTATTTATAATTTTTAATTAATATATAAATATATAATTTATAGCCATAGGCGCGAAAGTTATTAAAATAGGGTATTAGGTTATTAATTTAGTAATATTTATGCTATAGCTATAGGGGTAACTTACTATAAGAATTTTTAATAATAAATAGTTAATTTAAGGTTATAATAGCGGCCTTAATTATTTTAGGCCATACTTTTTTTAGTAAACTAGCATTAATTCTTATAGCTTGGGCTATTATATTAATATACTAGGTATAATATTTTAAAATCCTATTAAACTTTAAAGTTTTTAGTAAAAAAAATTAAAATATTAAACCTTTTGGCTTAGCCCAGGCCTTATACTTAAAAAACTTTTTATTATTATTTATTTTAATAGCATGGATATATTATCCTGTAAGGCGCTTATAGCATTTTTAGTATAATATTAATTATTAAAATACTTTTTTTTTTTTTTTTAACGCAGTATACCGCGGCTAATTAGGTGGTGTTATTAATAATTATAAAATAGTAGTTAAATTTACTAATTTTAATTAGTTAAATAAGTTATATATTTATATACTATAATTCTCCTGGATTTACTTCCCGCGGGACGGGCTAAAATAATATTTTATAAAATTTAGTCTTAAGGTAAGCAAAGTAGTTTAATTAATTAATAATATTTATATTAAGGCCTTTTGCCCGGGCCATGGCATAAAGTCTAAAAATACCCGCGTGGCTAAAGCGCTTGTAAAGTAGATTTATATTAATTATAGTTAATTAAAAATATTATTTAAATATAAACTTTAAAAAAAAAATACTATAGCATGTGTAAGCTTGCCCTATAATAAATTTATTTAGGTTAATAAAAATATTATTTTTTTTATAATACTATATGCCAAGCATTTTTTTTAGCCTTTTAATAAATAATAGGTAAATTAAAGCCTTAGGCGCGTGATATTTATAAACCCTAATTTTTTTATATATATTATTTACACCTTTTATAGTAATAATTAGTATTCTGTAACCTTTAGCATGTTTAATTACTTTACTAAATATTTTATATAAGTATTCCAAGCGGTTTAGGCCGTATTTTATATAATTTTTAAAGTTAAAATACTTAAGGAAAATAAACTTAGCTAATCCCGTATTTATAAGCCACTTTATTAGTTTAGTAGTTATAATAAAAGCAGGTATAACCAAGAATTTAGGGCTAATTTTAGGCTTTAATTTATTATATTTAAAATTATAATTATTAAATTTATTATTATTATATAAAGTTATAGCTTATAACTTCACACTAGTTTTATTTAAGTATAGCGCCTATACTTTAAAAAGCTTAATTTAGTTATTAGGTTAAAGTTAAGGGTTTAAATAATAATAATTTTTTTAAAAGTGGCCGCCATGTTTATAGTATTTATAAAAATAAACTTTATTATTTTCCTGCTTTATTTAATTAGCCTATTTTTTTTTATTTATATTATTTAAAGGGCTAGTAAGTGCTTTAATATAAGATTTTTTATAATAAACTTATTTTTTTTATTTTTCCAAGGGCGGGGCCGCGGTAGCAAGCAGGATAATTATTTTAATTTTAGCTATGGTATTTTTATATAATTATCTTAGGTTATTCTTGCTATAGTTTTTTAAAATTTTATTAATTAAAAATAATTATTAAAGTATAGCCTATATTTTAAGGTTATTATAAATTTTTTAAAAAATTAATAGCATAGTAATACTAGGTTTAATAATAATATATAGGTTTTTAATAATATCCCACGTGGTTATAAATACTATAATAAACTTAAAAGTAGTAAAAAATTAATTCTTGTGTATATTAATAATATTAAGTATTATTTTAATAATTTAGGGTACGCCTTATTTAATAATAATTTAGTAAATTATATTAAATATTTTATTAGTATACTTTATTAAATATAGGAATCTTATAACTTTAATATAAATTTTATGGCTAATTTAGCCTAAAAGCTAATTAATAATAAGTATTAAGTAATTTTTTTATTATTTTTAGTATAACCTATTCTTAGGAGGCCTGGTAAGTAAAAAATTAATTAATTAAAAAAGGCATAAGGCTTGTAAATATTTTTTTACTTAATTAAATTATTTATTATAATTAATTTAGCCTAAAAGTTTAATTTTAAGTAAGTATATAATAACAGGAACCATGGCCTTAAGTAAGTAGTATTTATAATATACTTATTTAAGTAAGGGATTAAGGGGATTTATTAGCTAAGTTACTTACTAAAGTATTTTTATAATAAAATTAGGTATTCCTGCAGGGGGAATAGCTTATTAAGGCTTAGTTATATTAAATATTAAGTTTTAATTAATTAAAAAATTGTAGTTTTATTAATTTATAAATAGTAAATATTAAAAATTATGTTTTAAAAAGGTAAAAAAAGTATATAATAGTGCTTATTACAAGCTTTAAAGCTTATAAAAATACTTAAAAAAGTTTTAAATAATATTTTAAAGTAATTAAAAAAGTTTAAGGGCTTATAACCTAATAACTAGCTAATAGTATTACTTATAATAAACCTTTAAATTATTTATATATAGCAAGCAGTAAGTTATAAGAAAACCTTAACTATTATATGCTGCGCTAGTCCTAATCAGGATAGGCGCGTCCCGGGCGCCGGCCCTCCGGGCGTCCGACAAATCTCCTGTCAGCATCTGCAGTCTTCATTGTGGCTGATGATTTAGAAAATGCTGTGCTCGTCGTTCTCAATATCGCGGCTTGCGATCCCTGCCGTATGTACACTGATTGCGTTTCTCGCGTACACGTCGCAGCTTTTCTTCCTGTACTTTGACGACGCGCCGCTCACACAGGACGAAGTATGGCGCATCAACATTCTTGCGATCTGCATTTGGATCTGCTACTATCGCTCTTGCACGGTTGAGCCGGGTCGCGTACCCAAGGATTGGGCGCCGGCAGACCGTAAGCAATTGGAGGCTGATCAAGCGAGCGGTCGCCAGCGATGGTGTCGGAGATGTGAAGCATTCAAACCGCCCAGAGCACATCATTGCAAGACGTGTCGGAGGTACGAATTCCAAGTGGCTTAAGAGAACTATACTGATGCGCTCAGATGCATCCCAAAAATGGACCATCACTGCCCATGGACCTCCAACTGTGTCTCGCACTTCACCTTTCCGCACTTCGTGCGATTTCTGTTCTGGGCAGTAGTCGGGATAGCCTATCTTGAGACTCGGCTGTGGGTGCGCGTCTCCAAGATTTGGGGGTCAAGGAACTTGCCTAGTGTAAGAGGGCCACCCCGTGTCTTGTAAGGATCATGGCTAATTGCTGCAGTACATGGGACCTAGCATGGGACAGATCGGCCATCTGTTCATCCTTTTTGTCACCAATAGCTTGACTCTCTTTGCACTTACTCTGCTTCTTCTCAGGACTCTTTGGTCGCTTGGGTCAAACACGACTACCATTGAATCATGGGAGATCGAACGGCACGAAACACTGCTTCGACGAGCTCGGCGTTTTGGAGGCTCCCTGCCCGGACCAGGGGGCGTCAGTGTGCCCATAGTGAAGCAAGAGTTTCCTTACGATATTGGGATCTGGTCTAATATCAAAGCTGGAATGGGCGGGAGTGCTAATGTATGTCGACTTTTCAGAACTGTGTCACTGCAGCTAACAAGGTCCCAGGTACTGAGCTGGTTTTGGCCATTGGCAAAGACACCTGACAGGAGTACCGGCCTGGAGTACGAGGAAAATGGGTTTGAAGGTAGTTACTGTCTCTCTTTTTTAATGTACCCTGCTCACAGAAACAGACCCCACTGTTTCGTGGCCACCGCCAGACCCAGATCGCATTCCTCTCCCACCTAGGGAGCAGCAGAATGATTTAATGTACGGCACCACAGACACAAGTGGGAATATTGAAGTCGAAGCTTTCAGAAGGCGACAAGAAGCAGATCTTAGACGCCGGAGAGGCCTGGTCGAACTTGAGCGCCGCAAGCCGTTCCACGCACGGTTTGAGAATTCATCAAATGAGTCGTCAGATGTGGACAGTGATGTCAAGAATGAGGACTCCGATCGCGGCGAAGAAGGCTGGAAGAATTCTGAAGGCGAAAGACTGCGCGACTTCGGCGTTGACGAAGAGGCCGAATTCTACGATGAGGAGGATATCCCATTGGCTATCTTGATCCAGCAGCGAAAAGAAAGACAGCATTTATCGCGTTAAGGTAGATGGTCTACTGCATACTCGCATATACTTGCAGAAAAATTCTCGTGTATCGAGGGCTTCAGCTTACACCTTCACAGCAACACCCCTCAGCCTCACATACCCCAACCACTGACTCCCATCCTCCTCACGGGTAACAGTCTTCTCAAGCACCTCGCAAACCTCCCTCACAACATCCTCCCTCATGCCGGGCTCCACAACATCCAAAAACGCCACCCCCATCAGCCTCACCCACCCCGCCAATCCCCCATTAGCATCACTCGTCAGCTTCGTCGGCCGATACTCAATCTCCATCTTGTCCACCCTGAACCCGATCCTCTCAAGCGTACTCGTCATCCAGGGGACCGAGGGAAAGAACCACGGATACGCCTCGCGGACTCTCTCGATTGGAATCCCATGCCGCAGGAGCGCGTACTGCATTGCCCCTTGGATCTCGGCGACGTTGCCGTGCCCGCCCATCTCGAAGACGAAGGAGCCGCCTTGTTTCAGGGATGCGTGGATGCCTTTTAGGGTTGAGAGGCGCGTGCTCTCGTCGCGGAGGATCCAGTGCAGGGCTGCGTTGGATACACTGGTGCCGTCATCAGTCATAAATTCCTCCCCCCAAGTAAATTGTTATCAGTGGGAAGAAACGCACACTTTATCCCAATTTCCATTCACGACTTCATCGTCTGTCTCCAGATACCGACAGTCCAAAACCTTGAATGCGGCCTTGTCACCGGCGTAGTCCCTGTTCGCGGCGTCGATCATCGCCGGCGAGGAGTCGACGCCCAGGACCTTCGAGATATGAGGCAGGAACAAGTCCGTGAACTTGCCATCGCCGCATCCGATATCCAGGACTTTGTCGGTTGGCTGCGGGTCAAGGTATTGGAGGAGGGTTTGCGTGAGCTTTGGGACGAACGAGGCGGATGTTGAGTAGGCCTTAAAGTGTTTAGCTTGGCAGTGAGATCAAGGGTATGTCTGGATCAGTGTACCTCGGAGGACCAGTGATCCTTCTGTCCAGGTTGGGTTTGGTTCTGGGTAGAGGAGGCCATGGTGGTAGAGGGTGCCGTGATGAGGGGTGAGCGATGGCTTCAGGGTTTAGGGGTTTACACAGTCCCAATACAGATAAAAGGTTCACATAAAAATGCTATGCGAAAAATATGTGTAGGATGATTGGAATATCTGAAAGAGCGATCTTTATACCTGCCTGGTAGATGCGGAGTAGAGGTATCCCGGGTCCGATGTCGGAGGCGCTTATCGCCCGCTCAGGTATGGCCCATCTGCAGGTGTCGGTGCTGCTACGGAGTATACGGTACTCCATAGTACGTAGCAGTGCATATGCTCTTATGATCATGGAGAAAAAGAGGTGTTGTATTTCAATTTCATGGTCTTGAGCCGTGATGTCAAAGGCAAGTCTGAAAGGAACTTCACCCTAGGCCTAGAGTCACACCGTTTTTCATGACGATGACCTGATTACTCCGATCTATCGAGTTCAATATGTGAATAAGCTATGCACTATCCGCCGAGGTCGAGATAGGCCTAAGATATACCAGATGCAGTAGTCGTGATGCACCCTAATCGTCCCAATACGCATCATCATCCCAGTGCGGATGCGGCCCAACACAGTACGTCTGCCCCGCCACTAGCTTCGCATTACAGTCACCCCCTGCCAACGACGGATTCGCACCGCGGAACAAACTAGCCGGCATGCCGCTGTCCAGGCAGATCTCGACGCACGAGTCGCCCTTCTGGGCTGTATGCCAAGCGCCACAGTACATCGTGGTGCCCACCGCAACAGCCGCGCCCTCAGGGAGGCGCATGATCCGATTCACATAGCCTGTCCTGGTCGGGGCTGTCGTTACACTCTTGCCCGTGGAGTTGTGCTTCCCGCCCTGCGGCGACAGGCAGAGGATACTGCCGAGGTTGCCGCGCGCAGACTGGAGGTTCAGACAGTCCGAGTCGAGCCAGTTGTTGTATTTGCGGACTGTGCCGGGATCCAATTTATGCTCGTACTCGATTGTCCAGCAGTCGTCGGTATCGGCGACGACGTACGGTCTTTCGCAGGGTAGCGGGATGCACAGGTCCTTGTTCGGCGCGAGGTCCGAGCAGCTTGCGATCAGCGTCGGGTTTCCGTAGAGGACGGCTGCCGAGGCGACGCTGTACTGGCGCGCGATTGAGTCGCAGGTATCGCCCGCTTGCGTGGTGTAGGTTATATCGGAGATGCACATGGGTTCGGGGGATGGAGGAGAGATGTAGAGTGGTTCGTGGGGGTCCGTGGGGCCGGTGAGGTTGCATTCAGCCTGTACGGTTTCGAGGGCCTCGCGGTCGTAGTCGCTGTATGCGGCGTAGGGGCTTGCCTGGCGCATTTGGAGGTGGGTCGTGTAGCAGTACGAGCACATTTCGTCGCGGGGCATCATGCTCACGCTGTCGACGGTGGTGAAGCCGACGATTTCGTTCAGGCAGTACCGGTTTGTGGACGGGTTCTTGAGGCACGTCATGTTGTAGTTTGCGTAGACTGCGCCGCCGAGTCTGGTGGGTTTCGATGAGCCGACGATCTGGTTCCCGCAGTTTTGGGCCACGTTGTCGTAGTATCGTTTGAGGCTGTCGCCGCAGCCGGCATCGCAAATGATGTCTGTAAGTGTGGTGTCCTCGATGTACTGGCCGCTGCCCGGGGTTTGGAGCATGTATAGGTAATCAACACAGAGGATCTTTTCGGACAGCGCGGTGACGCAGGTGTCGGTCAGGTGCAGGGATTGGAGGGTCTCGGTCTTGTAGAGCTGGAAACCGGGGAATGTTCGCTTCCCGATTGTGTCGTCTTCGCCTCGGACCCAGGCGAGGATTGAGGAGGCCAGCCAAATGAGCGTGAGAAGAAAAAGGCACCGCAAAAGAATACGCGCCGCCAGAGATGAGAAAGCTGGCTTGAATCGAGCCATGTCAGGCAATGCCCATACCAAGTGCGAACCTTATCGCATTGGATAAATATGGGATGATGGCAAGATACTCCTGTGTCGAAGCGATGTTGGTCCACGGGGCCACGACAGTCAACATATGCCCGAGCAAGTATGTCCTTAGGAGGTTCGAGGGTTCACTCTGAACAACTGCGACTAAGAGCTTTCTCACTGAATCTCGCAGCGGTTCGCCGGCCAGAGTCGGCGCCTACCCAACCCGACTCGACAGTGCCGGTCACCCTTCGGCAGCCCGCTTTCATGTTGGGATTTGAGGCCGAGAAGCGCCGTACGAGTTCGCACCTTCGTTATCACTAATAAGCCCTTGTGCGCAATACAATAGCGCGAACAATGGCCCTGGGAAGCTACCGTAGAATTAGAAATCCACGCCGGGGAAAAAGTTGAGTCGCAAAACATAGCCAATCAGCTGCGCCATACATGAATTCTCAAGTGCTTGGAGATTAACAAAGATCCACAAGTTTGCATAGGGCAAGACTGCGAGGTTCCTAAAGAAAGGTGGAGAGATCTCAGATTCGAACCCCTGGACGCCAAGGAGACCAGGCCGATGCCAAGGCCATGTGACCCGCTTAGTCAGTCTTGGCAGTGCCGGTTCCTGCAGTTTGTTTCCCTTCATGAACTTCTATCACATACCACTGCTGCCTTCCTCTTAGCTGTCATGCTGCTGAGAATGCTGCTCAGAGCAACAAAGCCGGCTGTTCCTACTTCCGGTAGTTGTCAAGAAGTGGTTGTACTAAGCCTCGGAGGCTCGTGCTAGACTCCTCGCAGGGTGCTGGTGGAGCCGCAATTCTCCCGGAGAGATTACCATGCCAGGCAAGGCAGGTCGAGATTATGGTCCACGGTCGCTGCAAGATCCCCGGATGCCCAATCCTTGTCTGTACAGCTCTTGGTGTGTTCTACGATGAAGTTTGCAGTTCAAGGTTGGCGCTTCCGAGTCCTCGCACAGAAAAATACTAACCGCTGGCAGATCGACAGGCATCTACGATTGACTATCCTGCAAATCGGCAGCTTCTTGATACGGGTCGATTCCGGAAGCTAGGTACCGATAGCCATGTTAGTTTCAAAAGCTTCTCCACTATCCCTGAATTCTGCGTACCATGGATAGAATCGACTAGTTCCAGGCATCCAAGGAGACGCGCTGCGTCCAAATCCACCAGAGACACCATCAAAAGCGGCGCTTCGTTACGATCAGTAACGAAGCAAGCTTGCAAGAATGCTCGAGAAGTGATACTATGGACCTTTTCAGCTAGCCTGTCTGCGCGCCCGAGATATAGCCGTACCTACCTTTGGGCGGGAGAAAATGATCTAGGCACGGTCGCATCGTCGAAAACTTGTCTTGAGCAAAAGCGCATCCCTTCCCCTGAAGGTTTCTTCTCACTGTAACGACTCACTGGGAATCTGTCGACTCCCAGAACCCCTTAACTATGCGACCTTGTCATATCGGAGAGGTTTCTGGTCTGTTCCTTGTCGTGTTAAGCATTTTAGCACAAGTCTTAGCACAAGACTGCAGTGCATCAAATCCCTGCTCAACGGGATGCTGCTCCAAGTTTGGAGTCTGCGGAATGGGCCCTGACTGTAAGAGCCTCCGGGTCGTGAGCTGCCTCGCATTAGTACTGACCATGGCTCGCAATACCTAGACTGTGGCCCCGAGAACTGCGTCTCGTCGTGCAACCAAAAATCCGAATGCGACCCTGGCGACTGGGGGACCGAGTACGCAAACGCTACCACGTGCCCTTTGAATGTCTGCTGCAGCAAATACGGCTTCTGTGGAACAACCGAGGAGTTTTGTGGAAGTAAGAAGGTCAAGAGGCCAAGCTGCAAAAGCAATCGGTCCACGCAACGCGTGGTAGGGTATTATGAAGGATGGGCTCCGGGAAGGGTCTGCAATATATTGTGGCCGGAGCAGATTCCACTGGGAATATACACGCATCTTAACTACGCCTTTGCTACCATTGATCCGGACACGTTCGAAGTCATGCCGCCTAATCGGCGCGAGGCACACCTTATGACCAGTCTCACTGACTTGAAATTACACGATCCGCATCTTCGAGTTAACATTGCTATTGGGGGCTGGAGCTTTAGCAATCCCGGTCCAACAGCAACTACATTCTCTGACCTTGCTGCATCTGAAGCCAACCAGAGGAAGTTCTTCAAGTCCTTGGTCTCGTTCATGGCGACGTATGGCTTTGACGGCGTGGACATTGACTGGGAATATCCCGCAGCGAATGATCGCAATGGTCGGGCGGAAGATTATGCCAACTTTCCCAAGTTCATGGCCAACCTCAAGAAGGTCCTGCAGGGTACTGGTGGTCGGAGCGAGATTAGCATGACTCTGCCTACATCGTACTGGTATCTGCGGCATTTTGACATCTACGAGCTGGCCAAGCATGTCGATTATTTCAACTACATGTCCTACGACCTTCATGGCGCATGGGACCGAGGTATGCCAGCACTTTTCTGCGCAACATTTACTCGGAGGCCCGTTTGCTAAGTCGATGCACAGGAACCAAATGGACTGGAGCCTTTCTGGGCAGTCATACCAACTTGACCGAGGTAAGGGATGTGATGGATCTGCTCTGGCGCAACAATATAAGCCCTCACCAGGTAGTCCTTGGAATGGCATTCTACGGACGCACATTTACCCTAGCGGATCCAGCTTGCAGGTAAGCTCGCTTCCGCCTTTCCACATTTGACACCAGGTATAGTAATCCGTATGAATCTAGCGAGCCCGGTTGTTTAGTTGCATCTGGCGGCGAGACAGGAGACTGTAGTCTCCAGACAGGCATCCTCCTGAACAGCGAACTTGACGAGATTCGCGTCAAACGTGGCGTCTCTCCAAGGCTTGATGAAAAGGCCGCAGTTCAGGTACTCGCATGGGATGATCAATGGGTCACTTACGATGATGAGAAAACGTTCCGACTCAAGATTGACTTTGCCAGAGACTTTTGTCTTGGTGGTGTCATGGTGTGGGCCGTCAGCCATGACACATCCAGTGGGAAATATTCGAGGATGCTTGGTTCGGAGATGGAGGCAGGTATCGAAACACCAATCTTCAAGACGACGATCCGTCTAGCGGGAGAGGAATCGGACGGTAGTCGTACTGGCGAAGAAGAAGCGGAGTAGGCAATGCCGATGGACGGGGTGCGGAGAGACTTGCCAACCTCCTTATGTGGCCGTTATCCGATCTGATTCAGGAGCCAAAAACGGGGAATCGATGCTGACAGTCATGCCTGGCAGAATCCACGCGTACCCTTTGTTGTCCAGAGTACCATGGCGTCAGATGCGGATGGCATACCCATAACAACGCCAACTGCGACCCAACGTGCCCAGCCGACAGTCGAGATTGGCTCTCTCGGCGGCAGTGGGCTTTACCGCGAGGGCCATGAGGCTGCGTGTGTATTCGGAATAAGCAGGCCACGGTGCTGTATAAACAGGTCTAGGCGTCGCCCTTGTCGGAGTGTGGTTGGGAAGAGGACATACGCCCCATACTTGGATGCCAAGGACAAATCAATTATCACGTCTGTCTCGGGCAGTAGCGAAACCTTCTGCAAGTTGCGACCTCACATGCACCTGCACCTGGGGCAATACCCCCCTCCTTCCTAATGCGGAACGCTGAATAAGCAGGCGACCCGTCAACCTAAATAAGCGACCCGTCAGTTAATGGTCTCTTTGAGCTCCAGCTCAATCTTCCCTTTTCCGCCGTGCTTTTCGACACCTACTCTATCTACTAAGGTTGTCTTTCTTAACTCTCCAGAGTGCTAGTTAGTCCGTCAGTATTCCCGTCACCTTTTCTTCCCGCATCGTCGAGATTCTTCGTTCCAAGGGAACATCACAATGGACCAGCGACTCCCGTATGAGCTCTGGAGACAAATATGCCTCCTGGTATGGCTCCTTGTCTTGCGAAAGTGGAATCGGCCACTGATGATCTGCAGCTTTCACGACAAGATCTGTCTGTTTTTATGGCTATCAACAATGCTTGCTATCGAATATCCGCGCCTCTCTACTACGAATCGCTCACCATCAAATTCTGGAACACCCAGTCCCTCCAGGCTGTGGTGTCAGAGATAGCCGAGACTGGCCTTGGGCGCCGATTCATGAGTCACGCTAAGAAGCTCCGACTGATATGTCTTCCGCAGCCCGCCCAAGACGCTCCCGACGAGGACTGGAGATCACAGCACTGGGCCACGGAATTCATTTATTCGCCGCCGCCTGCGTCGATGCCAATGAACACCTTTCTCGAGCCTCATATCCTTGGGTCTAGCTCGGTCCCTGAACTGAAAATCATCAGTGCTCGCTATGCCGTATTCAAGGACAGAAACTGGGATCCGGTGACTTCCTTAATCGCCCGCCTCGCTCACCTGGAAGGCCTAGACTTCGTCATGCAGAATGACTTCCCAGGCTCTCTGCAACAGGCGATCGATCAATATCATCCCGCCTGTCGGATCAATATTTGGTGGCGGCAAGGCGTGGGATACAGTGCGCCTACCCTGAGGCAGAGGCTGGCCACAAACCAAGTACGCCTCCGTGAAGAGCATGAATTTGATTTCGATGTCCTGCGACTTCAAGGTCTTTCCAATTTAGCCATCTCTACAATAAGCCAATGGGGATCGCCTGAATCGGACTTCGATGACCTTGACGAGATGTTCCCTTTTGTCTTTATGGCGCCCAACCTCAAGCATCTTGTCATCCAGCAAAATACCGACGCGGATACGCGGACGCCTATCGCCATGCTGAAGGAAGAATGGCGGAATCTGGCCACCACGTATCGCCCGACCCAAATCGCTTGTCTCGAGTCGATTACACTATCAACGAAACACGAGCGTCTACTGCTGCGACTCACGAGCGCGTTCGATCTTTCGCTTCTAAAATCGCTCGACATCGACGAATACGCCGATGCTGCTGTTTTGGCACAATTAGCGCCTGCATTCCCGAGACTTGAACGTCTCCTCATCCAGGCGAATCCCATCGCGCGGCCTGATCCAGATGTGTACGCTGACATCCCCGAAGTTCTAACCGCGATCAAAGCCTTTGTGCCGTTAAAACACCTCTGCCTGCGCGGTCTGCGCAGCGTTACTAGTCTTATGTATATACTTGAGAGCCACGGACCCTCATTACGCGGCCTCATACTTCAGCCAACTCTTCGAGCACGTCCTCGGAGCGGCAGGGATACAGGGTACAAATACCCAGAGGTCACTGCCTCCGATATTACGCCACTAGCAAAGAATTGCCCAAATCTAGAAGAATTGCGGCTACAGCTCAAGCGCTCGCGGGGATCCCGCGAGGAATGCGAGGCCTACAAAGCTCTCGGTGGCTTTCGCGCTCTCCACAGCCTGGTCCTGGATCTCCATTATGATCCGCGGCGACGGCCCGTCCTGCAAGCTCCATCGAGCCGGGAGACCGATCTGGATATCCTCCGAGAAACATTTGCCAACGCAGCGATGGATGAGACGCTCGCAGGCGCGATCTGGAATCTGATATCAACCAGTCAAGCCTCACGCCGCCTGCGCAACCTGCGTCTGGTTCCCTTTGGCGCTCATCCCTTCCCGTACCCGGAGACTCATCTTCTTGCCGGGTTTGCTCGATCGCTCTTGCTCTGTGTGTCTAGTGAGCGTGGCCCGCTGAGCATAGAGGAAGTTGGAAAGGAGGCCAGGGACGCATGGCGGGAAGAACAAAAGGCTAATCGTGACGAGGACTTTCAGCTCCCCGAACGACTGGACCGGCTCTGTCGTGAGCTCTGGCCTGCTGGGTCGAAGGATGACTGGGTAACTGGGTGGAACAGTTTTCCTCTGGAGGTAGAGGACGCATGAAATATCTACTTGAAACGAATGGCGGAGGTTGCCTGAACCGTGGATAGACGTACTTTAGCAAACACAACGACCTAACGTTCTCGAAGGGTCCACCCTGGATCCGATGTTATCCATTCCAATTTGAACCAGTTCGAGCGAAGCCCCTAGCCAGCCTCACATTCTGTACCGCCAAAACACTACCTATGGTACCAGTGGAATTCACGACCCCGGGCCGTCCATCCTGGATTCATTGGTGGACTACTGCTGGGTATTCCATGCTAAGTATGTATAGTCTGCCACCTGGACATGCACATGCATGCCAAACCTACCAAGATGCGCACTGTAAGCCAGAAGTGCTTGGACATACGTCTCGCACTTCATAGAAGTGCAATCGGATTTCTGGCCAGAAACCATCGCTGGTAACCCAGATGTCTGGCTTCAATTCTCCCTCACTGGTTTTGTACTTTGGAAATCAACTCTAGAATTATATCTTGAGTTCGTTTATGCTTATATATGGGCGATTTCGATAGGGCAAGACCGTGTTTCTATCCAGCGCCCTAGATAGATGCACCTCAGCGAACCGTAAGGGCCACGGACGAGGGCCAGCGAGATCCTTCCTGACCACAATTAGATATTGGAGTACCTCTGAAAGACTAGTCGAATATCCCATGACAGAGAGAAGTTACCTGATACTCAAGACTCCTCGAATACGAGCCCCTTCTCCGAGCTCACCCCCACGACACGAAGAACTCCTTACCAAACAGCCTCCAAAAGAAAAAGTCGAAACTACATTCGGGTAGGGGCCTAAAGGATTCACATAGCAAACAAACGAATGATTGGACACGACCCTGCAAGGCACATACCTTGTTCCGCACGCCCAAAATAGAATACGAGAAGCCCTAACCTCTCTAAGTAGCAACTGCGTGATTTTGCGGGGATATACGAGGATGATCTGCATACACGAGGAGGCGCTGGTATCTTGCCCTGAAGGTATAGACCCTGATTGCTCGCTGTTTAGTCGCGCCCCTCCCTGCAATCTCTCAATGTCACCCTAACACCCCAGTGATGCGCTGGGTAGCATCGCGTCTATCCCAATGGGGAGGTATTCCACGAGGACAGGCGGAGTCTAGGAGATAGTGGTCTTGGTACGGCGAGCAGGCCAAAAGCACTGCTACCAAAAAAGAACAAAGCGTCATCTGAGAAGCTATAAGAAGGGCTCCCCTTCCCATCGAAATCCTCCTCATCAACTCACAGCATCACAATCCAAAGCCCAAGCCGAACTTTCCAACCAAAACCAAAACCAATCCACTCCATCATCCACAATGAAGTTCTCCCTCCCCACCCTCGCCGTCCTCCTCCCCCTCGCCGCGCAGGCCCTCGCAATGCCCGCGCCCGAGGCCGCACCTGCACCAGCCGCCATCGCCGACAACGCAATGCCCGCGCCGCCAGACAACAACATGCCCGCGCCCGACGTCGACGCCGATGCTGACCCCGAGGTCTCCATCCCCCTCGAATCCCCTGAATCTCTCGGGCTCACCAAGCGCGCAAACACAGTCTGCAAGATCGTCAACAGCGCCTCGGCCAGCGTGAAGTGCCGCTCCGGACCTGGCTTCTCGTACGGCGTCACGGCGTACGTGATCCCCGGCAAGAACTACCAGTTCAACTGCTATAAGAGTGGGGATTGTTATGAGGGGAACTGGTACGTGCCCGAGCCTTGGATGGATGGGTGCGTGGGTGGCTAGGCTAATGTGGTGCAGCACCTGGCAGCGCATTAACTGGGATGGCAAGAGCTGCTATGTTAATGGGTACTACACTGATAGCAAGTGCACTGTTGGTATGTATTCTGCGATGATGGGAGAGACTGGATATTTGCTGATGGATGTCCTATAGCTGCGCTTGGGAAGTGCTAGATCCCCAGCCTAGGCACTGGGAATCTGCGAGAACAGACCGAATGTACGCATCCCTCGCTGATCCGGGGTATGGAAGCACGGTGCCTAGAGGGGAACGTGGTAGATGGAAGTCTGGGTTGGCAGGACTTTGTTAGCCACAAGGTTGGGACTGGTTGCGCAAGCTTGAGACAACAGGAGGAGTGAGAACTCTGGGGATTCTTCTGGATTCGTGTTTGATCGGTGGGAGTTGGTAGCTTGTAGCTAGGTATCTAACAAATGGACAAGTTATGTGGTCCTGAAGCAACCGCATGAAAGCCTACCTACTTGACGCTCCATGACTCTCATTGTTCTCGACATCTAGGCAGTTCAATAGGTCCTTGCAGCTTGCTGAATGATACTTCCAACAGCGCTACGGCCGTTGTGCCGGTAGTTAGCTGGACCTTCGCGTCTGCTCATTCTGAAGACCATGCATCTCATTGAACCTCCACCACCGTATCGGTCGCCTCAGTTGTGGTGTGGGAATGGCGGCAGCAGGTCTATTGTGTCTCTTTATATCACTGGGAAGCCTCCTCCCACAATCCGCCTTGCACACCTACATACGCCTACCAAATAAGGATACCCCTTGGCTGCAGGAGCCGAAATACAGACATTATCTTTTCGTTTTGCACCTACGGCATCTCAATCCACACATCCACTACCCTATGAGCTAAATACCGCGCCACCAAATGCCGGGACCACCTTAGCGAGGGAGCATGGACTTCACAATGTCCGCGGCCCGAGGAGTCCCAAACTCAAAGAAGAGTCAAGACACTAAAGTCGAAATCAGACTCATCGTACTTGCGATCCCAAGTCGGGTTGCGATAGAGCCGGCACTCGGCGTTGTTGGGTAGCGTCTGCACGCGCGCGCGGACGCAATCGTTGTTGCCCGCGCAGAGATCGGCGCATTCTTGGAAGTCCCGAACACTTGCAGTGTCTATTCGGAAATCGGTGGCGCTGGGAATACCCCAGACTAGGTGGGACAGGGCTGTTAACGGACTGATGCGGGAGTGGAGAGGGGAGAGCTGGGAGACTGACCGTTGGCGCCACAGGTGATGTTGAAGCTTTTTGGTCCGGAGGTGAAGATCCAGGTTTCTTGCAGTTTGGGCGTGCCTAGGGGTGTTTCAAGGTCAGGCTTTGGCTGTCACGGTGGCTGAAGGGAGGGAAGGGAAGGGAAGGGAAGGGAAGGGAGGCCTACAGGTTCGGTCCAGCAGGGCTCGCAAGGCGTCGCGCTCGTCCTCGGCCCTCTTCTTCTGCTCGGCACACTGGGTGCTGTTGGCTTCGAATCGGTCGCGCTCGAGCTCGATCTCCCTCTTCTGCTGGGCGCACACGGCGTTGTTGGTCTGGTTGGCCTCTGCGACGAGCTGGTCGCAGTTGCAGTCCGGGCAGTCGGGCGCGGGCCCCGGCCGGGTCTCGCGGATGGCCAGCCAGCCGGTTGCATCTGGATGGGATTTCATCTCGAGGTCGCTCGTGAACGGGCTGAGGTAGCACCAGTTGGACCGGTGCCAGGCGCTGGCGGCACAGGTGGTGCTTCTGCGGCAGCGTTGCACGCAGTCGCGCGCGCTCGTGACGTGCTGGATGCGGGCGTTGTCGGGCTCCATCCAGGATGCACAGTGGTACTCGTATTCGATGCCGTTGAGGACCTCGGTGCCGTTTTGCTGGTGGGAACAGCACGCGTCGTAGTTGGCGATGCCGGTGCCGCTGGTAGACGAGAGGCATTGGGCTGCGGTGCCTAGGATCAATGTTAAGAGAGAGAGTAGCTGGAGGAGAGTCCTGGCCATGTTCAGCGTGAGATATCTGAATATATTGATAGGACTGGACGAAGGGGCTCGGGGAATCTGGGAAAGAGAGGGAGCAGGACAATAGCGATGCCATCTTTCTTCCCGTCCTTATGGAGGTCTTATTCTTCCAGCCTCCTGGGGTCACCTATTGCCTCTAGGCGTCATGATATCATGTCTGCAGCAGATACTGCGTAGAGCAACATGGGGATGATATCAACGTGACGCCGGCTGAAGATGGTTCGGATGTTCTCGGCTGTATTGAGTTGCATCGCATCCATTTCCATGGGAAATGACTGGATAGAGCGCAGATCGAAGTATAATCAGGCAATTCTAACTCCCAGCCTGATGCCAGCATCGGCAAACTCAGGCTCGGATGTTCCTGGCTGCACTAAGGTTCATCACACCACCCACGGCATCTGTTTCCATGGAACTGATAGGACAAAGACCCAGATCTAAGTTCAACAAGGTGATCCCTCAAACTCACATCCATCCTGACAACAGCATTGGGGGACTCAGGCTCGGATCTTCCGGCCAAATCAAGCTGTAGCATGACCCACGGCATTTATTTCCATACTAGGAACGAGAAGGAGAGATCAAGCATAATAAGATAGTCCCTAACCATATTTGTAAGAACAAGGCTCGGAACCCTGCGTATAAAGGGCAAGAGGGTCATCTCGAACTTCACCAACCGTCCTCCCTTCTTCCAACATCTCTCAGGCATCGATCCCAGTATGTAACTGCTACGCCTTTGCAGGTCCACGGCTAACAATCTCCAGTCTGCCCACCATGAGACTCCCCGCCCTCCAGCTCTCGACCCTTTGCCTCCTACCGCTCGTTACCCTCGTCGCTGCTCAACCACCACCCCCACCAGGTGCCGGCGTACCACCCACACCAGGACACGGCGGCGGCGGCGGCGGCGGCGACGAATGCCCGAACTGCGAGCAGAAGCTGGTATGCGGTGCTTGCGTCACGACCGAGATCCCGTATACGTCGATGATCCCGCAGCAGGAGCACATTTGGACCGAGACAAAGGTGCTCTGCTCCGGGGCGCCCGAGGTAAAGCCGTGTGTCACGCCTGGGGCTACAGGCATCTGAGGTTCTGCATTGGCCTGTTTTGTTAGACGTATCCTCCAGTGCAAGGGATCGGGAAGGTTGAGCATGCACTGGGCATTCTTTGTTGATAGGTGCTAGCAATTCAGTGGAGGAATACCATAGCCTCAGCCTCAGCCTCAGCCTCAGCCTCAGCCCATACCCCACTGCGTAGATCAATCACCGCTCGACCCGAGGTCAGCCCTCCAGCTACATGGTAGTTGATCCTGCACGCTGACAAGGATCTTACCCCCGAGCCGGACACCGTGAGATCGTCTCTGCTGACACCCACAACCCGCCAAACTCCGCCTAATTCCGGCCTCCAGCGCCTCCAGGCTTCGGCATATAAGAGGACCCATCATCCTGCTAGTAACTAGCATACCACAAAGACACTGACACCCCGACCACCATGCCTCTCCCAACCCGCCCCCTGGGCAAGAATGGCCCGCCAGTCCCCCGCCTCGGCTTCGGCACCATGGGCCTGAGCGTCTTCTACGGCCCCGCCAAACCAGACGAGGAGCGCCTGGCCCTGCTAGACAAAGCCTACGAGCTTGGCGAGACCTTCTGGGACACTGGTACATACCCATTCTACCTGCACTTACTCAAGATCCCCACTGACAAAACCAGCCATGCTCTACGGCGACAGCGAAGAGCTCATCGGCCGCTGGCTCGCCGCCAACCCCGCCAAACGCGCCGACATCTTCCTGGCGACGAAGTTCTACTTCCGCATGGTGGACGGCGAGCGCGTCACGGACACCAGCTACGAGAACACCAAAGAGCGCTGCTACGAGTCCCTGTCCCGTCTGGGGGTCGACAAAATCGATCTCTTCTACGCGCACCGGCTTGATCCGAACACGCCTGTGGAGGAAACCATGAGAGCGCTCGTTGAATTGAAGGAGGAGGGGAAGATTGAGTATATTGGGCTTAGCGAGTGCAGTTCCGAGTCCCTCCGCCGCGCGTGCAAGGTGCACCATGTCGCAGCGGTGCAGGTTGAGTATAGCCCGTTCTCATTGGAGATCGAGTCTGAGCAGATCGGCCTGCTCAAGACAGCGCGGGAGCTGGGTGTTGCTGTTGTTGCGTACTCCCCGCTGAGCCGGGGCATACTGTCTGGCTCGATTCGCTCGCGCGGTGACTTTGGGCCGGATGATCTCCGTGCTATTCTGCCACGATACAGTGAGGAGAATTTCGACAAGAACCTTGAGGCTGTTGATAAGCTGGGTGCGTTGGCGAAGAAGAAAGGGTGCACGATTACGCAGTTGACGCTTGCGTGGCTCCTCGCTCAGGGAGACGATATCTTTCCGATTCCTGGTACGACGAGGGTTAGTGCGCTGGAGGAGAATGTGGGGAGTTTGGGGGTTGAGTTGACAGTGGAGGAGGAGAAGAAGTTCAGGGCTATCATTAGTGAGGCTGAAGTTGCTGGAGGGCGATATCCGGATTCGTTTGCTGGGACGTTGTTTGTTGATACAGTGCTACCGCAGTGATGCGTTTTTTCATGTTAAACAATAATGACCACTTCGAACGACTGCTTTTCTTTTACTCCGAACAACATCTGCAATGTGTAGCAAGGTTGGCTGACCTTCAGCTGTTCCGGCCTCATGTAGCATCGATGCCTCATGTAGCATCGATGGCCGACCCGTCCTGCCGGCAAGGCATCACCCACGGAGTCGACCATCAGGACCAGACCAGGTTGGCCGATCGTGCAGTGACTGACGAGTTATCGCGAACTATTGATTGTGATCGGCGATCTCCCATCGCAGATGACATGGCACTGACAAGGAACCTTATGGGCACACCAAGGCAAAAAGAAATACTCCGAACGGAGCAATCGGCGAAGGAAAGGGCAAGAAAAAGCAAGGACCAACCAACCTGCGTCTGCTGACGCCACAGACGCAGGCGTGCAGATCCAACTTTAAACCAGTGGCTTAATAACGCCGATCGACTTGCAATATTCAGTCCTCGAACCAGGATGGCTGAGGCCATACATTTGGGCAGGGGAGTCTGCATGGCTCTGGTGAGAGACATTTGGATCAGAATCCTAAGGGACTGTCCATAAACATATACAAGGTGGTAGCAACTGACGCCAGGTCCACCATGGATCCCTGCTTCCTGCGTGAACGTGAACCAACATATGACGAACCGCTGCAGGGGTGTGCAGGGGGCAGTGTAATGCAGAAGACAGGGCAGCAAGGAGTCAGACCTCGGACTTGCCGACGCAGAAAGAAGCATCGCCCGGTCTCCAGCTTACCGTCTCCACTCGCTTCCTCTTTCCCCGGGCCAACGCCATCTTGCAGATCTGAGACGTGAATGCTGATGCGAGTGCCCAACTGGGGCTGGGGGCAAGTGGCTGCCAGATGTAACCGTACGAGGATGGGTCCTTGCAAATGCGCCGGAGAAGAACCCGGTCGAGATTGGGATATGGGCGTGGAAGAAGAATCCCCCCAATGGGGCCCCACCGATGACTGCCCAACACAGAAGGCGATGGGAGGCGTTGACGTACGCCGCTCCGAAGAGGATCGCTGGAGGAAGGAACCGGATAAGATGCGGCAGCATGGTGCTTGCCTGATCGATCGCAGCCAGCTGGAGGACTGCAGATTGTTTCTCCTTTTATGTTCTGTCTACCTGCATGGACGAACAGCTTCACTTGCAGCGATGACCCATCCACCTGAATCAGGTTTCATCATATTCTTTGTATGCATCCACCGGTCTTGAGCCCAAGCCCTATCTGCAACCTTCCATCTCAGAATCGCCGATGTCTCTTTCTTCATCGCTACCTACCGGACAGGGTATATAAGATTCGCTTGCAATGCCACCCTACATCGGCAAGCAAGGAGTGTGCATTATTCAACACTGTCACAGCAATATAAGCCTTACCAGGAATGAGCCCCTTGTTAAAAGGTAGCATTATTCTGTCGGTCCCTTTGAACTGGGCCCTCCCGTTTATCCTTGTTCTTTTGGTTGGTAAGCTTCAGTCATATTGGAACTATGCTGACTGCAAAAAGCTGCTTGGCTGCTGTATCTACAATGTCTTCTTCCATCCATTGGCCAGATACCCCGGACCCTTCCTGGCAAACCTCACGATTCTCCGAGGGACATATCATACCTGGAAGGGTGATGTGCATCTGGATACATTGCGTTGCCATCAGCGATATGGTATATGCTCCTTGTAATATCAAGACCTCATTTTTTACCAGCCATTGCTCTAGGCCCGATTGTTCGTTACGCTCCAGATAGGCTGGTTTTCAACAGCCCCAACGCCATGAGAGGTAGGATCTTGAGCACTAGCCCTCCAACTCAACTCACACTACGCTCTAGACATCTATTCAATCGGCGCAAATGTGATTAAAGACCCAGTGTACACGGTCCTTGGAAAAGATAAGCTCAACCTTGTCACCCTCGTCGACAAAAAAAGAGCACTCCAAACGTCGGAAAACGGTCGCCAGCTCGTTCTCGCTTGCGAACGTCAAAGCCTTCGAACCAAACGTGCTCGTCTACGTGCAACGATTCCTCGACGCCTTCTTGCCACAGACCGGAACGAATAGCTCATGGGGCCCGGCCATCAACGTGGCCGACTGGTGCTCCTACCTCACCTTCGATGTCATGACGGATTTTGTCTTCGGGCTCAAGTATGACCTCTTGCGATGTCAGACCTGGCAACACGTCGTGCACGATATCGAAGCCACCAATGTCTGGCTTTACGTGCTGATGCACTCCAAGTTTCTGCACCTCGGTCGCTTCGACAGGTGGTTGTTCCCTGCTGCCGTCCGAGGATCACGAGGGTTCCTCCGGTTCATCGACCAAGTCAGGCAGGGGCATCGTTTGCACGGTCTTCGAAACACACTTTTCTCGGTTGCTCATTCTGTGTAGGGCATGAATTTCCGTCTCTATGCTGACACAAAGAAGCCTGAAAGAATCCACAGAACAACGGCTTTGTTGTGTGCTTTCAACTATTTCAGGAAATACTCGCAACAAAGCGTTGTTGCAGCATAAATATCATACCGACTCTCACCAACCGACGGCTTGAGGCCAGGGACTACAATCATATCCACTTGGCTACCGTGTTAAGATGGCTTCCTTTCCGCTTTTCAACCTCCCGGAGGAGCTGGTGATCATCGTCACGGCCCATATGCCAGACACAGATCTGGCAGCATTCTGTCGGAGCTCAAAGGCGTCGAATCGCATCGGGCAGATCAGCCTATACCGTAGGCTTTCCCCCGTGGAAAGAATGCGTGTTTCGTCCCTGGCTAATATACAAAACAGGCCAACAACCATGGAGACTCTGCTCTGGCACAACCAACATGACAAGGCAAAGCTGCGTGAACTTGCACCGGATGCGCTGAAGCTCGCCTGCCGGTGGGGGGGCACTCACCTGATTAAGGCCTTGCTGGACGCAGGCGTCTCACCTAACACTGCAACCTCGGGCTTGTATAATGGCCCACCTGCTCCTCAACCACTCGCCGTAGCTGCCGTCTATCACCAGCTCAAAGTCATGGAGCTCCTAGCATCTGCTGGTGCAAAGCCTGGGGTTAACTCGTTTGAGCACAACTTTCTCATCTTGTGCGGAGATCCACGAAGCAACGTTCAGATACCTCAAGGGGAGCGCGTGCGGAAAGCCCGGATGCTTACGGACTGTGGCTTCGACCTCAATCAACTCAGTCCCCAGGGAGACAGTTTTCTACACCGCGAATGCCACTACCGTGAGGGCGGGCCAGCCACCAAGGCCAACGTTGAGTTTCTGCTACACCTCGGATTCAACGTCAATGGACCCAACCAGCAGGGACGCACGCCGCTGGAGATAGCCGCCCTGAACGGTGACCCCAATAGCCCTCAACGCCTCAATACCCAGGGCCGGGTGGATCCGCATCAGGTGTTGGAATGCCTCCTGGCCGCGGGGGCGACTCTGGAACGGGAATCCGGGATCGAACTCCTTCGCTTCTCGTTGCGGGAACAGAACTCCCGTTCCTTGGTGCTCTTGTTGGATGCCTGGAAGAAGCAGCTTGTGAGCTTTGAGTCCAGCAGCCCGATCGTCATGTTCTGCGCAGCGGCAGCTGCAGGAGACGTGGAACTAATGCGCGACCTCCTGAAGCAGGGCAAAGTTGAGGGCAACTGCGAGGTTGATAGAATCACGGCGCTCATTGCCGCCGCTCGAACGGGCAACGAGGATGCGGTCAAGTTCCTCCTCCAGGATGCCAGTGCCAGGAAGTCATGTAACGAGACGGACGCGTACGGTCGGACTGCCCTGCACAATGCCGTACTCCGGGGCTCTGAGCAGACCGTCCGCTTGCTATTCCCCCATACCAAGTTCATTCTCGAAGACAAGGATGGCCACCCCTCACAAGCCCTCCTCGCTGCCGCAGTGAGATGCCAGCCCATTACCATCGTCGCCATGCTTCTCGACCAGCTGTCAACTGAAAGCACCAAGATCAGAACTGCCCCCGGGATGCCGCCACGCCGAATTGGGATGGTGATTGACGGCGACAACGAGCCCGGTGAAGCAGCAGCAGTTCAGGCGGCCTTCCGGACAGCAGTGCGCCACAGGAAGAAGGATGCAATCCGTCTAATTCTGGACTGTAAGAACCCATGGATCGTTTACCCCGGGAAGTGGTACAACGCCCTCAACGATACACTGACCTGGGACGAAGACCTCGCCCTGGAACTCCTTGATCGCGGAGCGCGCGATTGTTCCTTACATCCCTACCCGCCGATCATGGTCGCCGCGATGCATAATCGTACGAGGGCAATATCCGCGCTCATCAAGAAGGGCGCCAAACTCGACCGCTACTCTCACCTGACATACACAGCGCTGACACTGGCCGTCGAGCACAATCAGGCCGAAGCCGTCGCGTGCCTCCTCAAAGCAGGCGCGGACACCTCGATCGAAATGGAGCTCGACATGGCTTGCCGTAAAAAGACGAACGAGTACCACGACCGCAGCAACCCGTCTGGCCCCAGCCGGACCCGTAACGACACGATCTTCGCGTACGCGGTTCTCCATGGCCAGGCCGAGATCGTCAAGCTGCTGATCCCGCACTTTGAGATTACGCTGCCCCAGCTCCGCGATGTTTGGCTTGGCCGTAGATATAAGGAGGTGCGTGATGGGCCGAATGCCCTCCACGTTGCTGCTTACTGGGGGCATTGGGAGGTTGTTCGGGTCTTGCTTGACACGCGGAAGTTCGATTTGAAGTACAGGGATGATCAGGGGAAGCGGGCTTGTGAGTATGCTACGGATTCGAGGCATCCGTGTCCGAAGGATATCTTGGACAAGCTCTCGGTCTAAGTTCTGGTCGTTTCACTGTTTGCTTTGCTATAACCTGATCTAATATGCTAAGCCAGACTGGTGTGATCTCTGCTCAGGTGTTTGTCTTTCATGCTTATCTGTTTTTGTTATAGATTTATTTTGTTTACCATCACTGTCGTTACAGAATGAATGCAATATATGTGATATATCTTTTTAATATGCACTCCCCTTTAGTTCTTTGGCCAGAGCTCGCACAACTGCTACTCTGTTGTGTCTGCTCGTTTCATTTGGTATATAATGAGGGCGTCGTACTATAGCCTGGATCTTCAATAGAAGTTGGAAGTCCAGACATGCTTGAATAGTTCTATATTAACAAGACATAAAACTCCCGGCGTTTCTCGCCTTTGTTCCCACTTAGCTCCCCATTTTATAGTAGCGTCAGGAACGTCTATGGGGATTGTAGATATAACAATCATGAAACTTCTCCCAAGCACACCTAACGGTGATAGTGCCTCCACCATGCAGCAGCCAAGCAAGCTGCGGCTGAAGCGGGCGCCTAGCCAGCAAGCAAAGACGAACTGCAGCCTAGCCCTAGCGAGCCTTACCCCGCGAACCCTCAGCCTCAGCTAACGTCCTTCCATAAAGCCAGGCCATCCTCACTCCGTACGGCTCCCTTCCCATCTGTACTGAACCTACCGTACCCGAGCTCCTACCCACCCATTCGACGTGTAACAAACCCCAACATGTCCCCTCCCCACCCCAAACAGCATGCGCACAAGATCTACTTCGCCTACGGCGGCAACATGCATCTACGCACAATGGCAAAGCGCTGTCCCGGCGCGCGGTATCTTGGCCTTGCGAGATTGCAGGGGTACAGGTGGCAGATCAACGAGCGCGGGTATGCGAATGTCGTCAAGGTCCCCGGTGATTCAGAGTCGGGTCTGAATGGTGGCGCCGTGCATGGTCTCGCCTTCCTTGTCGATGCTGAAGATGAGGAGCGGCTTGATCGAGCGGAGGGCGTGCCGAATGCATACCAGAAACAAATGCTGAATGTCGAGCTGGTTGTTGCTGGGGGGCGTTTCGTTGGACGGGATGTCAGCGAGGTTATGCTCTCCAGCGAGGGATTGGAGGATGGGTCTGGGAGGGGAGTCGTTGGTGGAGGTGAGATTGTCCAGGCGCTTGTCTACGCGAGCAAGGATTACGTTAAAGACGGTCTACCGCGGGCAGAGTACGCTGCTCGGATGCGGTTGGGGTTGCGGGATGCGGTTAGTTTGGGGTTGGGGAGGGAATATGCGGAGTCTGTTGGGAAGGTGCTTGCTGCTGGTGTGCGTCCGGGGGCTGTTGGTGGTAATAGCCCTAAGTCCCAAGCCAGCCCTGGGGCTTCCCGACGGCAGAGCCAGGGGCAGAGACCGAGCACGACAGCCGCTGCGCGATCAAAGACTGCGCCTTCCAAGGCATCTGCACCAACGTACTACTTTGCCTTCGGGAGCAATATGCACCTCGCGCAGATGGCGGCCCGGTGTCCGGATAGCAAGATATTCGCGAGGGGTGTCTTGACCAGGTATAGGTGGCAGATTAACGAGAGAGGCGTCGCGAACATCGTGCCCGTCCCCGTTGGTGAAGTGTCAAACGGGAAAAACGATAGTATCGTGCAAGGCATCCTCTTCACGGTCAGTGCCAAGGACATCAAGACACTCGATGCGAATGAGGGCATAGCACGCGGCTTCTACGATAAGGTGGCTCTCCGGGTTAGGGTTGAGCCCCTGGCAATCCCCTTGAAAGGGATAAAGACGGCGATGGCAATGGGAGAACATGGACAGGCGTCCCAGCCTACCATGAATGGGAAGAGCCCATGTGCAGGTCGGGATGTGAAGGAAGTCGAGGCACTGGTCTACCTCAGCAGCCAGTACATAAAGGACGGTACGATCAGAAACGAGTATATCGGGCGCATGCAATCGGCCATGGCGGATGCGTTGAAGCTTGGTGTTGACGAGGCGTATTTGAAGCGCGCGCTATATCCGTGGATCTTCAGTTCTAGCTCGAGGGCAGATGGCTCCCTGGACCGGGGTAAGCAGATGTATGTTATCATTGAGCCGTCTGCAGGTGCAGAGAGATCGGCTGTTAGTGGTAGCCCTAAGGGGCGTCGGATTATAGAGAGGGTGCCGGGAGGGTCAGGGTGTCAGCTGGGTGTTGAGGAGATATAACTTGATTTCGACTCTATATATCATTCTGGCTACACGGAATACTTGATTATTATAACATCCATGTATGCGTTATTATTGGTCTACCATAACATAAAACCCATTCCATACACTCTCTATATCAACCTCACAAGCCCTAACTCCCTAAATGCTCGCTTTATATGAAATTCACCTTACCCTTTGCCTTAAGCAATACTCCTTCCCTCTCCATCATCCCATTTCCGCCCCATTCTCAAACAACATTCACATTATGCCACAGTTCCCATCCGTAGCTCTCGGCATCTCCACTGCAAAAGCCAGTGGCCCATTACTACGAGCACTAACATCACCCCCACACTTAACAAGCAACCTCGCAAGCTCAACATCCCCAGTCCTAACAGGACACCGCAGGAGCGTCTGCTTAATCCTTTAAGAATATGCACGGCTGCACATTGTGCGAGCGGATCTTATGTGCCAGGAATGCCTAATTATAGGGGAATGCGGACTAATGCTTGTATATAAATGCCTGGACTAGTAGGCGCGAACTTATAATAATTAAGTAGGGAATCTTGCATGGAAAAAGGCTGTATTATTAGTTAATTTCTTATTATGTTTTTATTAAAAGTAACGCACTTATAATTTATTAATCTTGCTTTAATAGGCTCCTGCAAGGGCAAGATATCGGCCATATCCGGGCCGACAAGCCACAGGATATGCAAGGGAGGTTGCATTGATCCAGTAAACTGCAGTAACTACTGTCACTAGGTTTTGGGTATCTGAGTCAGGCACAACCTCTAAAGGCGCCTAGTGGATTACGCTTGGTGGGTACGTAGTTCAAGGTGAACTAATGTAGGTATAGATGTGCTGTATGCAAGGGCACGTTCAGGTGAGGTCAACACGTTCAGGCTTGAGATTCCGAAAGTCACAACCTGGATCAGACCACTATGAGGGCTACAGGCACAACAGAGCCGGAGCTATGATAGATATGTTCCTTGTCATGTATATAAACAGTCATTACCACAACGTGTATATTTCACTATAAATCCCGATAGGATGGTCCAACCGGCCGGAGCCCTTTCCTTTTCATGTTTAGTATAGAGAAGATCCAATATAACTTCACCTTTCAATCTATAGCAACTAACCATCCACCTAGCACCTCAGGAGAATCTTCCTTCCAACCTTAACCAATGCTCCCCGGCACCCCAGCTACGCCGCATCCGACCCCAGCCCCCAGCCCGGCATATTTTCCACACCCCAATCCACAGTCCCCATCTCGCCAATCTGCGTATTGGCCTCCGTCTCCCGCTCGGCACACTGCGCGAGATACACCTCGCCGGTGTCGATGATAGGCGGCGGAATCAACGGCTGGGTTTTTTCCTCATGGCCCGCCATCTTCGAGAAGAGCACGGTGTTATCGGGCGTTAAACCCTCGTCCAGGAACGTGAGGAAGCGCGCGCGGTTCGCTCCTGCAGCGCCAAAGCCGTCAGAATAGGCCTAGCCAGCAAAGAAAAAGAAGAGAGAGAGAGGGTTGAGTTCGCACGCACTCCATCGCGGCGTCCACAGGATCAGCGGCTTGCACTTGTCCGGATTGTTCTCGCGGTCCTCGGGGAACTCGAACAGCCGGGGCACCCAGGCCTTCTTCCAGCCGTCCCACACGTCCGCGTCGACGGTGACGACGCAGTCCCAGGGTATGCCCTTGCTAGGGTCATACTCGGGGAAGCCTTGGAACCTGGGCGAGATGTAGGTGCCCGGGCCGAGCTGGCGGCCCATCGAGCCGACGGACTGCACGGCTTTGCCGCCGTTTGCGTGGATGGCGTCGGCTTCGTTCTGGATGGGATAGTTGGTTGCAGGTGGACTACGGAGGGGATATGGGGTGGGTGGACGGACCTTTGACACGACGCGGTATCCGATGTGTTGTCTTGCCGGGGCGCGTTTGTGGAGTCGGCCAGCGGGGATATCCAAGGGGATGGCGGAAACAGAGGCAGCGAGCACCAGGAAGGCCCAGGACTTCATGTTGTGGCTTGTGGTGAATTCATGAGTGATTGGTGAAATGAATATCTGTGGTTAGTTAGGAAGCAGGAAACAATAACTACTGGTACATGGAAAGAAATACGAGAGAGGGGGTTCTAGAGTATTTGAGGTAACACTATCAGACAGCAAGGCAGCAAACAAGGGATTTCAGCTCAACACCCACGGGGACTATGGCTGAGGTAGGGGAAACCTGGCCTGCCCAGGATTTCCCACAGCAGGGTTGACATATTCTCACAAGATATTTGGAGACTGGCACAAGACCCTGACCCTTATTGGGATTGAGGTGCATGTAAGACGTGTTGTCTCAAGGCTCTCGAATGACGATGAAGCTTTAGACGAAGTGATCTGACCAATGAGAATCGAGGATTTCTAGACTGAAAGGATTGCTTGAAGAACCTACGCCCACGATGGCCAGCGGCCTCTATATAAAACTTGTCTGGAGGCCGCAAGCCTTCAAGAGAACCATCAAAGCAATTACTAACTAGGAAGCAGAAGCAATTCGGATGTCTCGGTGGCCAGAAACTCCATCGGCCAAGATCCGACCTTCGTTGAGAGAAACCCTCTGCGCCAACTGGCCACCAGAGCAACGCCGGGCCTCTGGTTGTTAGCGCCCAGAGATCTAAGGTTGTACATGGATCCCCTCGGATCCGACGGGGCGGGGTGGTGAGGCCAAAGCGTGGCTGGTGTAACGTTGAAGATAGCGATTCGTGGTGGTGAGGTTTAGACGTGCATCATCCGCACCACCACCCTAAATCGCCCAGTGTAACAGTCGAGTTGGCTTTGGATGTCTAGGCCCTGATGGGGTGCAAGTAAAAGACATTTTATTATCCAGGACCGAAGATGACATTGACTAACTCGACTTACCTAACTTATTGACTGGCTGCAGGGAGCTGGTCTGCCAGCACTTTATCTAGGTATGGTGGAGGGTGTGAAGGCAACAGTTCATATAAGGTCGCTTTTCCTTTCCCTTTGGTAGCTCTTACATCCAATTGCTTGCTTTACCTTACTCTCCACCGGTTGTTTACCTGGTACTGACGACAATGTGGTTCTCACTACCATATATCTTGGCCACTGCTACGGCCGTCTCCCCCCTGCTGTCTCCGGCGACGGCATTACAAGTAGAGGGTGGTTCGCACAAGCTGAGCTCATACCTGGTGGCACACCCAGTCGAAACGACGTCTGCCACGGCCGTCCCAGTGCCCATCAGTGCGAACGCACTCGCTCCGGAACTCATGACCTCAGCAATCAGTCACTGCCCATCAGCATGCGTGGAATCCGGCTCGAACCCGGGCAACTGGACTCTGTATCCCCGGCTGGGTCGGCTGTCAATGTGCAACCAGACCATGCTGCTTGACTTTTCGCTCTTCACTTCCCTGCGCAAGGATGAGACTCTTCGCGCCTGCACTGCCGGTTCCACCGTGGCGCTAGGCACAAGCAGGCTCGGCGACACCACTAACGACGCATCTTGCCTGCCCAGCGACAGCATGACCCAGGTCCAGGAGTCGCTTCAGCTCTCTTTCAACAAGACCGGCACCCCAGCCACACTGGGAGACTTCGAGGCCGCGTCTCGCCAACTCGCCGCCGCGGTGTCCCAACGAGACACCTCGAAGTGCACCGACACGGCCGTCTTCGCATACTCCAACTCCGTCGCTGTCGGCCTCTTCGCCGGTCCCGGAGTCGGCAGCATCTCGGCCTTTGTACTGCAGCAGTTCACCGCGAAGATCAACAGCACCGGGTTCTCGGACAGCGTTGTGGCGCAGCTGTGTGCCAGTGGCGGCCGGAGCTCGAAGTACAGCTTTGGTATTGTCGCAAGCGGGGATCGCGACGTGCGCTTTGTCCAGGACGCTGTGGCCGCCTGGGCGTCGGGCGAATGCGTCACTTCCTACGACGAAGCGGAAGATTGGCTAGACATCCCATTGTCGGTGCCGAGTCTGGTCAGTAACAGCACTGCCGGTCTTTAAACATGTTGAATGGACGAGCCCCGTGTTGGACTATCCAGGTTGTCGCCGGCGATACCTGTGAGTAATCTGAGTAGCAAATCTCCCAATCGCCAGCCACTAATACCATGTGTAGGCGAATCGTTAGCAGCCGAGTGCGGCGTCTCCCCCCACGACTTCACCGTCTACAACCCCGCCAGCACCCTCTGCTCCACCCTCATGGTAGGCCAGCACGTCTGCTGCTCTGCCGGCACGTTGCCCGACTTCCGCCCGCAGCCGAACCCCGACGGAACCTGCGCGGCGCACTACGTGCAGCCCGGCGAGAACTGCGCGGCCCTCGGCGCAGCGAACAGCCTTACGAACGCCGAGATCGAAAGCTTCAATAAAGATACGTGGAGCTGGGAGGGCTGCGTGAATCTGCAGGCGTTTCAGTATATCTGCCTGAGCAGGGGTGCGCCGCCCATGCCGGCGCCAATTGCGAATGCCGTCTGCGGACCGCAGAAGCCAGGCACGCAGCAGCCAGGACCGGGCACGAGTCTGGCCAGCTTGAATCCTTGCCCGCTCAATGCGTGCTGTGTATGCCATCTCCGAGGGTGTGAAGGGAACTTGCTAACCCTCTCTAGAACAAGCACGGCCAGTGCGGTATCAACCGCGACTTCTGCACCGAATCCAAGTCGGCGACAGGTGCACCGGGCACGTCAGCCCCAGGCCAGAACGGCTGCATCTCCAACTGCGGCACCAACATCGTCACCGGGTCTGCACCAGCCCAGTATATCAGCATCGGCTACTTCGAAGGCTACAACCTCGGGCGGCCCTGCCTGAACATGAAGATCACCGCCATGGACCTCACGCCCTTCACGCACATCCATCTGGCATTCGGCCACGTCTCCGCGAGCTACACCGTCGACGTCAGCCCAGTCCAAGTCCAGTGGGAGCTGTTCAAGCAGTTGTCTGGGTTCAAGAAGATCCTCTCGCTCGGGGGCTGGAGCTTCTCCACCGAACCGGCTACGTACCACATTTTCCGCGACGCCGTCAGACCGGGCAATCAGGATAGGTTTGTCGCGAACATTGTCTCGTTTGTAGGCGAGCATGGCCTGGACGGCATTGACATAGACTGGGAATGTAAGTTGGCCCTAGGCGCTAATAACAAGGAACGGACTTAACCTGGCCGTAGACCCTGCTGCGCCAGACATCCCCGGCATTCCACCAGGTACGTGACCTGCCTCTCACAAGTCTGGAGGAACCCTGAATTGAAGATTACCATAGGAACTGCCGAAGATGCAGACAACTACCTCACCTTCTTCACCAAACTGCGAGCAGCGATGCCTTCCAGCAAGTCGCTCTCGTTCTGCGCGCCCGCTTCGTACTGGTACCTGCGAGGCTACCACATCCGCGAGATGGCAGCCCTGGCCGATTACATCGTGTACATGACCTACGATCTCCACGGCCAGTGGGACTACGCGAACCAGTACGCGATCGACGGCTGCCCAGCGGGCAACTGCCTGCGTTCGCAGACCAACATCACCGAGACCCTCCTGGCGCTGGCGATGATCACCAAGGCCGGCGTGCCGTCGAGCAAGATCGCCGTCGGCGTCACGAGCTACGGCCGCTCGTTCCAGATGACAACCCCCGGCTGCACCGGGCCCATGTGCACATACACCGGCGGCGGTTCGGGCGCCTATGCCGGCCCATGCACGGGAACCGCGGGCTACATCGCGAATGCCGAGATCAGTGCGATCCTTGCTGGGACCGGGGCGTGGAGAGCTGCATCGGGCGCTCTGCAGCGGATCGGGTCGTACTCGTCGTATTTCGACACCGACAGCCAGTCGAACGTTGCGGTGTACGAGTCCACGCAGTGGGTTGGCTATATGGACGACAAGGTCAAGGCAGATCGGAAGGCGCTGTACCAGGGCCTCCGGATGGGTGGAGTGATCGATTGGGCTGTTGATTTGAATGGCTTCGGCGGCGATACCATTGCGGCTGGGCCAGACGCAAACATCGTGTATCCTCCCCCGAGCATCTGGAAGTCCACCGATCGGTCGACGGGCTGTACTCCCCCCTGCATCGTAGTCCTCCCTCCATATCCACTCGGTGTCACTCACACTGTTACCAGCTGGCCGGCCTTGACAACCACGCTCCTTTCTTCGCACGTAGGCGGCGGCGTCTACGTGAAGACCACGACGATCCCGGTCCCAAGCTTCACCATCACGGATGTAAGCCTTCACCCGGTGACACTGCAATCAACAGACACGGCAGACTACAAGGTTAACCCGGTCCAGAGCATCACTCCGGCATCGTTCGTATGGACTCTTCCTCCAAACCACGCCACCTTCCCCGTCACTAGTCCAACACCAATGACTTCAACAAACCCGGATATACCACTCCCCATCATCCCCCCCGTCATCTTCTACCCGATACCTGTCCCAGTCATCATCCAACCCCAGCCAACCTTCTCGGTCGCCTATCCCATCCCCCCAATCCCACTAGCCCCCTTCCCCATCAAGTCCGGTCCCAACCCCATTCCTCCCTGCACGCAGCCCGGGTGCGGAAAGCGCGACTGCAGCATCTTCGGGTGCGCCGGTGGCTGCGGCCTTTTCGGATGCGCCGGCGGCTGCAGCATCTTCGGCTGCGGCGGCGGATGTGGTATCCTCGGCTGCGTCCCCGACTGCCCCCTCGCATCCTGCGGCGGCGTCGGCTGTCTCGTTGCAGGAGGCTGCGGAAACACACAGGGTTCCAACGGCGGCGATAGCGCCAACGAGTGCGACGTCCCCGCCGCGGCATCGGCGTGCACGTATCTGGTATCGAGTTACAGTGCCTGGTATCTGGCTTCGTCGTCGACAACAACAGAGGTGAGTTAACCTACCGCAGGTAGATCGAGGGAGAGCGAAGGCTAACATGACCAGACCAACTGCGTGACAAGCACGGCATGCAACGGACAGGACACAACAGTGACAACGACGCCCGGCAGCCCGCAGTGCTCGGTGGACCCGGATGTCTCAAAGGCGCTGTCCGTTGAGCAGGCAGCTGACCAGACCGTTATAGACGGGGAGCAGATTCCCCTAGCCTTCGCGCCGACGAATCCGGCCGGCTACGATGGATCAACATTTACCAAGACACAGTTTGGTTTGACGGAGACTCTCACGGTGATCAAGACCGTGACCGTGACGAACACGCCGACCAAGACGGTGACGGTGGTGGTGCCGCCCACCGCGCGGGCCGACTGCGGTTATTGGTATGTCGGGGTATTATCCATTGCTGCTCCCCTACCATACCTGCGCAAGCAATTGAGCAGCGGACGTGGGCAGTAAGCTGACAGTAGCCAGGGCCACCAAGTTCTTCTACATCTTCGAAGTATACAACATCGACGGCTGGAGCACGGACGGCGGGTCGAGGCTGAAATCCGAAGAGAAGGGCTGCGGCGCCCTGACGGGCTGGGACTGGGTCGAGCGCACCCCGACGCACCTCTCACGCGTCTGGTTCAACCTGCCCTTGCTCATGAAGTCCGGCTGCGTCGAGCGCGCCATCGTATCCGCCGGCGGTCCCAAGCTGTCCTGTAGATTCGAAGGCTTTGATTTCCCCATCATCGGGAAGCGATCCCCAGCCGTGGGGATTGATCCGCCACCACCGCCGCCGCCGCGCAGGCGCCAGCTCACCATCACCAGTGAGACGGCCAGTCTCCCAAGCCGCCCGCCAGTCACGCAGAGCATCACGCGCACCGAGACCGCGGCGCTGTACACGCCGCAGCCGTGGGGCCCCGGCAACACGGAGACGTTCACGACCACCATCAAGCAAACTTCAAAATCAACATACACCACGGAGATCGTCCTAGGCTCAAATGGAGTGTCAACGTCGGGGTCCACCACAGCCTCGACCCCATCAAGCCCCAGCCCCTCGAATCCCTCGACGGCCGGTCTCTGTGGCGCCGCGAACGGCGCCCAAACCTGCCCCGGCGCGTCCGGGTCCTTTGGCGCCTGCTGCTCTCGAAGCGGCTACTGCGGGGACACGGCCGCGTATTGCGGGACGGGGTGCCAGGCTGCTTTTGGTGCCTGTTCTCCGGCCACCGGGCCGCCGGTGTCTGTTGATGGGTTGTGCAGCCAGATGAGCGACCCGGTTGGTGCGGGGTGCGAGGGCTCCGGGTTTGGCGACTGCTGCTCTGAGTATGGATATTGCGGGGCCTCGAATGCTTATTGTGGGATGGGATGCCAGGGGGCTTTTGGGTCTTGTGCGTAGCCTGCAGTATCGTAGCACAGTGGGAAAGAATGGATAATGGCCACTGCCAGTTCCGACCACGTGGATGGAAGTCTTTCTAGAAATTGAATATAGAAATTGGTCTGACATGAAGGCGGAATTGTTTTTCTCATGGTCAGCAGTCATGTGAGCGAGCTATGCCAGAAGGGGCTAGCGGTAACATTACGGTACGGTACTCGCTGCCTTACCAAGCACATGGTAGTACAGATTGCTTCAATCCATCCATCCTGACTCCACGCAACCAGCAACATTCTGACGTTTGCATTGAGATTTTGCCATCATTCGCTGTAAAGAGGGTCGCCATGAGCGCTGAAGAGTTCATTGCTGACGTCGAAAGCGGCCTGGTGCCGGTGGACTGCCACGAGAAAGTGCTGCGGATCGCATTTATTTATCTGGATGAGGGGCTGTGGGATGGCAACGGCGTATTCGACGTTGTCGAGAAGCTGCACGCGCACGGATGGTCGTTTGGCGAGGGCGAATTGAGATTCAATCGGTAAGTCATCATCCAATCCGACACTACCGTCCTACAATGGCTGATACCACAGCACCCTGGATATCTTCTACCTCGCCCAGCTCGCAGCAGCCATCTACCGCTCCTCCTCCCAACTCGAGGGCGACTTCCCATCCCCCGATGACTTCCAGTCCTTCTACACAACACATTATGCCCTCCTCCACCCCTCCGCATGGCGCACTTACTACTCGACGTCATTCCTCACCCAGCCCACAACAGCGCGCTTCTACCGCCTCCCTAACCTCCAAGACCTACCGGACTCCGACTCCCCGCTGAGTCTCCCGCGCCACCGACCCCCGGCCCACGCCACGAAACTTCCTCGTTGGGCTTCCACGGTCGCGCGTACGCGTCGTAGGCAGCCCGCTCTCCCGCTCGCGACTTTCACAGACATAGCCCTCGGCACGCTGGAGACGACCATCGCGCGCTTGCGTACTTCGCACCCGAGTGTGCTGCCGTACTCGGAGACGCAGGCCCGCTTCTGGCTTGAGTACATGGGGCTCGGGTCTGGAAGGTTTGACTCAGCCAAGGCGCCCGCGGGATCCCGGGAAGCGTGGGAGCCGAACAGCTTCGGGATATCGGTTGCGCAGGGGGCGTATGATGTGTACGCGTGGGAGGGGAAGTACTCGGCGCAGCTGTGGAAGGAGAGTGGCGCGGGGACGGGGAGGGGGGTTGTCGAGCCGGATGTGGATGGCGGGTGGAAGAGTGAGGTGATGTGGTGTGGGGAGCCGGATGGCGGGGTAGGGATGTATGCGTGGTGCAGGGGGTGGGAGGGGGAGGTTGGGAGTGAGGAGGAGGTGGAGTTTTTGGCAGCGGTTGCGGTGGAGGAGACGGTGGGGGTGGTGGCGGAGGTGGGTGAGTTGGATCTTGCAGTGCGGTCGCATGTGTTGCTGGGGGCGATGCGGGCTGCGGTTGAGACGGGTCGGGAGAGGGAAGCTTTCCTAGAGGAGCTGGAGAGGGGGATGGCGAAGACGGGGAGGATTGGAGAGGACAGGGTAGGGAGGTGGTTGAGGGAGGCTTTGAGGGTCGTGGAGCCATACGTGAGCGGATGGGAGGGGGTATGGCCTGATGCAGCGGAGAGGAAGAAGGTCCTACGGCAGATCTTGGGTGAGAACGGGCAGCTCTTTGGGAGGTGGAAGGTTCCGCCGCTGCTGGGGGAGTTCAGTTTTGAGCTGGGGCCAAGGGAGGAGGCGTAGCAGGCTATATATTACTTGATTTAATCATTTTCATTTACATGCGTTGTATTGTCAGGGGGAAACCCAAAAGCTGGCTATGCGGTGCCCATATTACATGGCAACAAGGTCATCATCGCTGGGTTAGTATAGGTAGCCTCCCAGCAAGGATACCTACTGTCTAAACTGGAATCTAGACCATTAAGGCATGGCCTGCTTTGCTTAATCTTACTAAATTAAAATCTAAAATCTAAACTCGCTTAGTGGTAGCCTTTCTGCTATATGGTATACTTCAGTAAATAATATACAGGCACTATAGGAATATCATAACAGTTTGATTACTATGATCGTACGCTAATCTGCGTGAGAATATCACTATTCTCTGAATATGGGATAGGTACACTCTAGCTAGACGTTAAGACTATGATGCCTTTGCGCCTCTAGCTGGCCATGCGACAACCTGCAACTCAAGGAAATCTGCAATGTGACGCCTTCGGCTATATCTACGTGGACGCTCTAATGTTTATCGGTCTGTCATGTTGCCGTTGTCACTCATGGTCTTCGTGCCACAGGATCTCTCCTACCTGACTCTTTGTCCGGGAATAAAGAAATGAAACAGCGTCAATAAGTCCACTACGTACAACAATGACTTCCTTGTCCCCTTAAATCCTCCCACCACAAATCTCAGTTAGCAGCCAAGGGTTGCTTGCGCATAAATAACGTCGTTTACCCACAGCAAGACATGATTACTTTTACAGTGGAGCATTTATTTTCGGGACATCTGCGTTTCGACTTTCAGAACTTTTATAAACCGAGTACACTCACTGGTTATCAACATGGCTACCTTCCGTCTTTTCGACCTCCCAGAGGAGCTTGTGATCCAGGCTACCAGTCACATGGACAACAGGAATCTGGCCAAGTTTTGCCGGTGTTCAAAAGACTCTAACCGTCTGGGCCGGCTCATGCTCTACAGGTTGCCAGAGAAAGACATCAAAGCGGTCTCTGAATGGGCTGATGAACACAACCAACCAAATACCATGCTCATGCTTATTCAACGCAATGAACGTGCAATTTCGGCAAACCCAGACTTGGCCTGTAACGCGCTGCATTTGGCTTGCACCCATGGCTATGCCTTTCTGCTCAAGGCCCTGCTAGACCTTGGAGTCTCGCCAAACGCAAATACTGCCAGCCCTCACTCCGGTTATCGGCCTCTTGAAGTGGCTGCGATGCATGGCCAGAGGAAGATAATGAGCATTTTATCATCCGCGGGGGGAAAGCTTGGTTCGCTGCGGTTTCCCAACAACTATGTGATACTCTTAGACGAAAAGCCCGATGCGCTGGAGGTGGCCCGTGACCTTATCAAGCATGGATTTGATATTAACGAACTAGGCCCCCACGATGACAACTTCTTGCAGCACACATGCAGAGACAAATACGGAGGACCAGCGTACCGTGCCCTGAAAATCCAGCTCCTTATTCAACTTGGGTTCGATGTTAACAAACCCTCTTCTGATGGGCTGACGCCCCTGGAATTAGCGCTTGCCGACTCGAAGTATGACCCCGTTGAGATAGTCAAGTGTCTCCTGGATGGAGGTGCCACTGTTAAGGGGAAGCCACGTCTCCAGCTTCTACGTCAGGCCTGTATAAACGAGCACACTCGTACACTCGCCTTACTGCTGGACACCGTCAAAGCCGAGTTTCCCGATCTAGCTAGCAACCCCCGCAGCAGCCTGATGCTGTTGTACAAAAACTGGTCCGCCAAACTCCGGTGCTTCCCTCCCGCAGAGGATATGCTGTGCTACGCCGCCGCCCTGGGAGACATCACGTCTCTCGTCGAGCTCCTGGAGCAGGGCGTGGACCCAGACACCGACATAGGCGGGACCACCCCGCTCATCGCCGCGGTGACAAACGGCCACATCGAAACAGCCAAGTTCCTGATCCCCCGCGTGTCCAACTTCGACCAGCTGAACCGCCATCAGCGCACCGCCCTGCATCAGGCAGTGTGCCTAGAGCACTACGAACTCGCTCGTCTCCTCATCCCGCAGACCTCAATCCTCATCAAACCCGACAGAGCGCGCCGCACCCCCCTCCGCGACGCAGCCATATACGGGCCACCGGCCATCGTCGCCATGCTCCTGGACCGTCTCCTGGACCCAGCTTGCCAGACGCCGGCAGGTCAAGAATTATTCCCGTTCGACCGACACCACAGGACGCGCAATGAATTCGCCGCCGCGACGGCGCTACGCAGCGCCATACAAGGGGGCCGGCTCGAGACGGTCCAAATGCTGCTCCAGCGCGCGGACGTCATAAAGTGGGGGATCGACGACGAGCTTCTCCTGGACGCATTGCCCCACGAAGACGACATCCTTGTTGCCCTTGTCCACGCGGGCCTCTGCGTCGCTCCCCCCCGCGCCGGGCTGGTTTCACCCCTGATGATGGCGGCGCAGGCGGGCTGTGCGAAAAGCGTCGCGGCGATGCTGGACAAGGGCGCAAAGCCCAATGACGAAGCATCCTGGGGTGAAACGGCGCTATCACTTGCTGTTGAAGCGAACAGGCCAGATGTCGTTCGGTGTCTTGTAGAGAATGGTGCGAAGCCATCCCAGCGAATGCATGATCGCCCATTCCCCAATCGGGACGACGCCGGTGATGCCCCTGTCTCTTCCAGCAGCTACAGCGCCTTTACATTTGCTGTCCGGCATGGGATGGTCGAGATCGTCAAGATCCTCATGCCTTACGCGGACATCACTGACACGACGACAAATCCGGCCCGCCGGAATGCGTTGCAACTCGCCGCTGAAGGGGGCCACGTTGAACTTGTCCGTCTTCTGCTTGACACTGGCAGGTTTGACTTGAAGTATGAGGACACGCAACATAAGCGGGCTTTCTGCTATGCTTACAGCCACCCTGGCTTTCCGGAGGATCTCCTGAAGAGGCTTTGCCCCCCGCCAGACCGATCTGACTTGTGTTGAGTTGCTTTGCTACACTGAATTTAGACTTTGATTTTAATGCAAATTGACTGTTTTTATATCATTTTTCACTTCGCCTGATTTCTCGTATTTCTGTTTACCCCTAGTTTTAAAATCATATTCTGGTGGCCCCGGTGTGTCCGCTGATACATGCTACTACTATTTATTGGGCTGGGCAGCCATTCATTCTTGACTTCTCTTCTGACTTTTCTTTCTGTTCCACACCAGCAAGTCCCTACGGCGCATAACCCACGCATTTAGGCCAAATGCAGGGCCTACCTGAGTGCACCACATCCAGCTCAGGGCTGCTAAACTGCCCCATCGCTATGCATTACAAATTGTCGGCCTGCTTGTTGAATTTCAGGGTACGAAGGAAGTACGCTCTGCTTTGTCTATCCAGACTCTTGAATATCTCTACTTGAACGGCAACTTCGACTTCTGGAGACACATTCCCGACGATTCCTTCTCATTGTTCAGTTCTTTGTATTGGACCGGCTCTTTATCCCCCCTAATTGCACTCAGAACAAAGAAGCGCACAACAACAAACTCATTGTCGCTTTTCAGGCTGCTCAAAGGGATCCCTGCAATTATGGGTTACTCGAAATCACCCCTTATGGTCGTCTTCTCAAAGGGACCCCTGCAACAAAGGCATACTCGGGCATAAATAAGAGTCTCGTCACCTGAGAAAACGTCCATACTCAGCATCTAGATTCGACGGCTTCATTCAGAGTCTCGGAATACTATTCTAGGTACAGCTCTCCCGTTCGTCCTCCACAGAACCTACCTACAAACCACACTTGCACCTGTGTTGTTCACCATGTCTACCTTCCAACTTTACGAACTCCCGGAGGAGCTCGTCCTCTTGGTCGCGGACCAGTGCCGGGATAGGGACTTGGCCAGGTTCTCTCGTACTTCACAAGAGTCCCGCCGCATCGGTCAGCTAGCCTTATACGATAGATTGTCCCATGAGGGCATCAAGCGTGTCTTCAAATGGGCTAAACAAAAGAATCAGCTGGAGCCGATCTTCCACGTGCTCGATCGTCATCGCCAACAAGTTGAACTGCAGAAGAACCCCAAGCTTGCAGCCGATGCCCTAAGCCTAGCCTGCGAGGAGGGCCATGTCGATCTGATGAAGGCATTGTTAGACGCCGGCATCCCCCCAAACACCAAATGCAATCAATATTGGCCGCTCGAAGTGGCCGCGACGCATGGCCATCCAGCAATCATGCAGGTTCTATACGATGCCGGTGCGAAGCTGACATCGCACTTTGCCAGAAACTATATGCTGCTCTGTACAGGCAAGCCAGGCCGTCTGGCGACGGGCCAAATGCTACTCAGCCACGGATTCGACCTTCACCAACAGAGAGGTGGAGAGGGCTTCTTGCATCATGCATGTAGGGGAACCCCCGGTGCTGCAGCCACCTTGCACAATCTCGAGCTTCTCCTCCAACTCGGCCTCGACGTCAATGTGCGAAACACGAATGACGAAACGCCACTGGTCCCGGCAGTCAGGTCTGGCTTGCCCGGGATTGTTGAATTCCTGCTCTCCCACGGCGCAGATGTTCATGTGCGGTCTGTTCTCAACCAGCCACCGCTGGCTATGGCCATCAACCGCCGCCACGCCTCTTGTGATCCCCATGAGATGGCCAAATGCCTATTGGACGCAGGAGCCGGTTTTAATGAGCAATGGGGCGTATGGCTGGTCCTCGAAGCACTCACAAACCAATGGACACGTTCTCTGGCTCTTGTTTTGGAATCGTGGAATACACAAGTTTCCACGGGCTGGGACTGCAGCGAACCAGAACTGCTATTCTACGCTGCTGCGACGGTGGGAAACGTTCCCATGCTCCGCGGACTCCTCCAGGTAGGAGAGGTTGATCCCAACTGCAACTTCGACGGCACGACAGCGCTCATGGCAGCTGCTGAACATAACAACGTCGCCGCAATCGAATTGCTCGTTCAGCACGTTTCCTGCTTTGACTACGAAGACTCCGGGGGTCGTACTGCTTTTAGGATTGCTTTGCAGCACCAATCGGAGGAAGCCATTCGCGTGCTGCTGCCTCATATCACATGGACCAGCCCGAAAGCCCCCCTATTGAGTCCTCTCATCGACGCAGTCAACAACCTATCGCCGGACCTCGTCGCCATGATCCTCGACAAACTGTCCTCGAGCCAGCCCCAGTCCCACCTACAAGAACCAACCCCAGCACAGCAGGAAGCCACAGCCGCCTTGGAAGTCGCCATCCAACTAGGCAAGCTCGACACAGTCCAAGTGCTCCTCTTACGTACCGACCTCATCAAGCCCAGCTTCTGCCCCGCCATCCTATGCACCGCATTAGGCGGCGGAAAGAATGACGATATCGCACTGAAGCTGCTCGACTGGGGCGCCGAATACAAGGATCCCCAGCCCGGCAGCTATACGCCCCTAATGCGCGCCTCATTGCACGGCAACGTACGCGCGCTCTCGGCGCTGCTGGGCAAAGGCGCGCCTCTTGACGCCAGAACCGGTACCCATGAGACGGCGCTGACCCTGGCGGTCTCACATAACCAGCCTGAATGTGTGCGGCGCCTTCTTGCGGCTGGTGCAAGGGCGTCTGAACTAATGCATTTTGCTAACTACGATGACATGGTTGAGGATAGGGATAGGCCTGGGTCTGGCTCTTGTCAGAGGGATACCGTCTTCCTCTATGCAGCCCGCCATGGGTATGCGGAGATCGTGGACATCCTGAGGCCTTACTTTGATGTCACCAAGCCGTGAGCATGCACTCCAAGCATGCTACAGTTGCTGTCCACTTCTGATTTTTGAGTCATTGTCTGTTTTACTTACCTACCTTCTGCAGTCGTTACCGAATATCTAATACATACTACCTATGTCTTCCCTCCCAGATTTTCTTTTCCGTAGTATATGTCGTAAGCGTTTCGCCTAGACATTTTCAGGTTTTAGTCAACACTTTAGGTAACAATGAACATTCGATTTAGCGTTAGCTTGTCAATCCATAAATATGTAGGGAAAAGCACAATCCTTTCCTCTTAAACAGGAAAGATCTATTATACTGTACCATAACTGTATCAAGAGCTAATATAGTTATCGAAGCATTATTAAAACACCCCCTCCGCCTAGATGGTAATGGTATGGTTGAATCTGGATGATCAAGGCACAACATACCATGATGGGACGTTGTAACAAGACGATAAAATTTCTCCTTTGCCTCTCGTTTCTCTTCACTCCAGCGAGTGTTCTGTGGCAGCAATGCCCGCCTACCTACGCAAAATGGTCAATCCCTGTCTGTGTGCTCGGTACCTTACGAATCTTGGGGTTGGAAAGCTCCTAGGAACAAGGTGACAGATTGGGATGAGGGTGCCTCCTAATGATATAACCCTATTCGTTCTCTCCTGTTGAGGTTGAAGGCAATAGAGGTGCCGCACGGTGTGAAGGGCCCGCTTGCTTGTTGTGAATGCTGCGTTTTGCGTGCTAGCAACGGTGATGTCTGGAACCCAGATCTACTGAAATTCCCTCTGTTCCCTGGACTGTTGTATTGCTTTGTCTCGAAGATTGCTTTGTGCCCTTTGTCCGTGCTCTAGTTTGAACATGGAAGTGCAGAACAAAGCTTTATTGTACTCCTACGAAACAAAGGGCACCTTTGGCATAAATAACAGCCCAGCCTCCAGGAAAATCCACTTTCTCATCGACCCCTAGGAACGCTGAATTCTGAGTGCTGACACTTCAAGCATTACTACCACTACCTACTCATCGATATCCGGCTTGGACTGGCACTCAACATGGCTACCTTTCGCCTTTTTGACCTCCCAGAGGAGCTGGTGATTGCAGTTGCAAGCGAGCTCCCAAAAGGAGATCTTGTCCGGTTCTCGCGCACTTCAAACGAGGCCAACCGCATAGGCCAGCTGATGTTATATGGCCGCCTTTCGCCCGATGAAATAAACCAGCATGTCTTCAAGTGGGCTGACGGGAAGAATTGCCCAAAGCCAGTGATGCAAGTGCTCCAGCGCTACCAGCAGCAAGTTGCAATCCAAAAGGATCTTGACCTTGCCACAGACGCTCTGCACCTGGCCTGCCGTGAAGGCCATCTCAATATCCTCAAAGCCTTACTCGATCTTGGCGTTTCCCCCAAATACCGGCTCGAATCTACCCCCATAGTCGAATTGGCTTATAAATATGGCCAACCCGAGATTATGAAGGCGTTGTTCGATGCGGGCGCAACGTTAGACGACCCGAGCTTCCACCGGGACTACACACTGTTCTGCAGAGACTTCACAGAGGTCCAGGTATGCGAGGGCGAGCCGGACCCGCAACGCTGGGTTAGTACCGCTCGGCTTCTCATTGAACACGGCCTCAACATCCGGCAGGTGGATCAGGATGGACTGAACTTCCTGCACCGCACATGCAAGAGAACCGATTTGGCCGCGGCCTCTTACGCCGAACTGCTTGTAAGGCTTGGGCTTGACCCGAATGGGAGAGACGCTGGCGGCAAGACGCCGCTGGAACACGCCATTTACCAGGGCTCCCGGTCGTTCCGCACAGAACGGGCTTTGCTCGCGCATGGCGCTGACCCTGGCATCAGGTGCTCCGATGGTCGCCTGCCCATCGCGGCAGCGATGGATTCCATGGGGAACCCTTTGCAAGCCATCGAGTGTCTGCTCGATGCAGGTTCCCCGTGGGACAACGCTGCTGCGCTCAAATTCATGCGACATAAACTTCCTATGGCGGGGCACCATGTTCCATACTTCCCCCGTTTCCTGTCCCTTTGGAAAGCGCGCGCATCTCCCGAGGACTACACCGACCCGGACGTTCTCTTCTGCGCCGCGGCAGCAGTGGGAGATCTACCATTCCTCCGCGAACTTCTCCGACGCGGTGATGTGCACGTGAACTGCATCATCAATGGCACCACGGCGCTCATTGCGGCGACGAGGGCAGGGCAGGACAAAGCAATCGCGCTGCTCGTCCATCACGTTTCCTGCTTCAGCCATAGGGACTGGTATACCCGTAGCGCACTGCATATAGCCATCATGCAGGGCAAGAAAGAAAGAGTCCGTCTGTTGCTGCCACATTGTGAGTCCGAGTTAACCGGCCGGCTTGGTTCATCCCCGAAGACGCTTCTGGCCACGGCCGTCGAACTCGCATCCCCGGCCATAGTTGCGCAGCTACTAGATGCCCTCTCGGCCAACGAGCGCGCACCAGTGTCGCGCTTCAAAAGCCCACGTCCGACACGCGCGCAAGACGCAGCTACATTTGCTCTATCTACCGCCGTGCGTTTAGGAAAGAGGGATACAACCCGCGTTATCCTGTCATACACCTCGCTCGCGCAGCCAGCGTTCTGCGCCGCGTCCATCGTGAGCGACACATTGCTCCACAACGAAGACCTCGCCCTGGAGCTCATGGAATGGGGCGCATCCTGCGGTCCTTCCAAAGACGGCAGATACACGGCCCTGATGGTCGCCGTCGCGAACAACCGCCGCAAAGCCGTGCAGGCACTGCTACGCCGGGGCGTGGATCTCAAGGCCAAATCGACGCTGGGTGCTACCGCGTTGACACTCGCCGTCGAAGGGAATCAGCCGGACATTGTTCGCTGGCTTTTGCATGCGGGCGCGTCGTCATCCGACCCGATGCATTTTGCCAGCCATGTCGAGATGAGGGCGTATGAGCGCCGCCCAGCTGGACGCCAAGGGAGCGCACCTATCTCGCGCGAAAGTATGTTTCTGTACGCGGTCCGCAATGGGCGCTTGGAGTTGGTAAAGGTGCTGATTCCTTACTCTGATATTACTCAGACCCAGCAGGATAGTGGCTTGAATGCACTGCAGTTGGCTGCTAAAGCGGGCTATCGGGGCCTTATTAATGTCTTGCTTGAAACAAGCAAGTTTGACTTGAAGTATAAGGATAGAAGTGGCAAGACTGCTTATGACTATGCTAAAGCGCGCCGTGGCCTCGCTCCCTATCTCGCGGCGAAACTATCACCTACATCTTCAGGGAGCGCCAAACGCGTTGCCGGGATCTCCAAGTAACTGCTAACAGCTCTCTGGCCGCAGGGGGTTTTCTTCATCGTTTTTCGCCCATGATTTTTCTTTTCTCTTTTGCTTGTTGTCTCCTATCTAGTTAGTCCGCGAGTTTCGCGTCACCCTAATTATGCACTCATGTTTTTTGCTTAAATAAATGTCCTCATCCCTCGTAAGAGAGCTTGCGCTCACCTTTGTTTAAAGAACATTAGTTTTCAATACGTTTGATGCTTCGGTCACTTGTCCTTACTTTTTTATACTTCGTGAATCTTATTCTTAGGGAAAGGTCACGTTAACTGAGTCAAGACATTTGTGATCTCATTGCATGGGGACATTTTCTAAGAACCAGCCCCCCAGCGGAAAGCAAAGCAAGGTCTTTTTCTCTTCTTCATGTAGGCTCTTTCTTCTAAACCTGGTGATTAACTTGCGCCTTAAGCACAGACCAATCTTGTGTCCCTATACCTATAGTTCGGCAGATTCGACCGGGGAACCATGGCTGCGGAAGTTCCGCAAGTATAAAACGAGGCTCTGCGGCCCGCATAGGGCTAGGTATTTGAGCCTCGTACGTACCATTCTCGGAGCTGTCCCAGCAACCATAAGATGGATACCAGCCCCTGAAACCATGGAACCTCTGGGCCACATATATAGCGAGCTTGTTGCGCGCTTTAAACGCTCCAGTCATACCCAGATCCGGTTCCTGGCGTCCTCTCAGAGCAAAGTATAGCGCTTTTGTTAATGGTTCCGACATTAGGCCCGTTAATTCATGGGTCTCAAATGATGGCCTTATCACTTGACCTTGACTTTGAACTACGTATCCACCAAGCGTAATCCACGAGGCGCGTTTAGAATCTGTGCCTGACTCGAATAGCCAACCCACAGTGACAGGAGTATGGTTGCGGAATGAATACAACGGAACTTTTTGGAGTTATGGATGCCTCAGGCAGAAATAGGTTATTTAAGATTGGGATAAGAATTAAGGGGTAAATAAAACATAAGATTTTTTTTTAAATTTAAGATAAATAAAAATATAAAAGTTTAATAGCTAGATACAGGAGAGTCTAACCTATATTTTTTTTATTTTTTAATTTGGTTATAAAATCTAGCCAAAGTTAAAGGTTAATTTTTTTTATTATTAAAATTAATTAAAGTTATTTTATTAAGTTTATTATAAAAATTCTAAAACTTTTTTACCTTTTATTTAATATACCCCCTAGCGCTTAAAAAAATAAAAATAATAGTATTAAATATAAAAAATAGCTTTAATTTAAATAAAATTAAGTTAGTAAATAAGGATTTTATAACGCGGGCTATTGAAAAGTTTAATAAGATTATTTATTAATTAATTTTTTATTTTTATTTAATTAACTTTAATTTTTTTTATTTTAATACCTTTTATATAGCTAGTAATAATAAATATTAATATAATAAAGTTATATAATAAACATAAGGTTATTAAAGTTAAGTAATTATAAAACTTAATTATTATTATAAAAAAGGCGTAATTTAATCTTTAGATTAAACTTAATAATATTAAAAGGTTTTTTTATTATATAAGGTTTTTTACTTTCTTGGTAATAATAAATAATTTAGCTTTAATAATAAAAGTTATTATTATTTTTTACTTATAAGTGTTTTAGTTAATTAAACCTTTAAATAATTTTATAGGCTATTTATTAAAACTATATTAATTAAAATCATTATCAAAAAAGGTATTAAAGGCTATAATAATATTTTTTTAATATTAGCTTAGTATTTAATTTTTAGGTTTTTTCTAATAATAGAGTATTAAATAGTATACTTAATTACTTTGATATAAGTTTTAATAAGTTATATTATATATTAAGCAAGCTTACTAGTTACTTTAAATATATTAAAGCATATTATTATAATAAAATAAAAAAATAAGCTAATAAGTTATTAATATAAAAAAATATTTTACTTTATAAGTATATAATTTAAAGGCATAAATATTATTTTTTAATAAATAAAAATATTTTTTATATTTTACTTGGTGTTATAAGTTTATATTTAACCTATAAATTATTAATATAAAAGATTTAAAGTAATTAGATTTTTTAATTATAATAATTATAAATAATTTTAATATTTAGAAACCACTTTACTTTATCAAAATCTTATAATTTATATATATACTTTATATAATTAATAAAGTTAGTAGCCTTTTTTAGCTTTAGCTAATTTCTTACTTATAATAAGTATATTATTAATAAAGAATAACTATAAGGTACTTTATAATAAAAAGGTAAGGCTATATAGTAATTATTTAAGGCTATATAAAAATTAATTTAATTTAAATATTTTATTTTTAACTTTTTTATTAAATATATAGTAATTATTTAAGGCTATATAAAAATTAATTTAATTTAAATATTTTATTTTTAACGCGCCATGGGCCAGGTAATATTTTAATATATATTTTTTTATTTATAAAACTTTAAATAAAGGTGTTAATGATATTTAATTAAATAATATTAAGGTTAAAATAAGTAATATATATTATTATAAGTTAAAATAATTAAGTAATAAAAGTTATTATTATAGTATTAGCGTAATTAATAAGTTAAAATTCTTTTTAATATAGAGGCATGTCTTAAATTTATTTAGGTAGCTAGTAGTATTAAATTTATATTTAAATATTCATATAAGTAATATAATAATCTTGCCTTTTAATATAAATATAATTTTAAAAGTATAGAATTTTTTAAAAGTATTAAATTTAACTCTCGCGCCTTTGATAAACTAATTTTTATAGAAATATTTTAATGGTTTTATTTAGTTTTTTAATTTTTTTAAGATTAATTTTAATAAATAACTTTACTTAATACCTGGCGTACTAGTTTAGAAGGCTTAAAAATTATTAAATTAAAAAAATATAATATTTAGTCAGGTTTTTTACTAGCTAGTAAAAAAGTTTAGTATAAAATATTTTAAAATAATTCTTTTTATATTAAGTAGTTTTTATTTATAAAAAATTTTAATCCTTATTTTTAGTATAAGTAATTATATTAAAACTTTTTATTTAATTTAACCTGCGTAATTAAGAGTTTAAGATTAGTATTATATTTTCCCTTTTTTGAGTTAATTTTATATAGCTTTAAGTTAGTTTTATTAAGGAAAAGTAATATTAATATTATTATTATTATTATTTTCTAGTTATGGGAGCCCTTTAATATTATTAATTTAAAAATTAAGTATTTTTTTTATTTTTACCCCCTAGTTAGGTATTATTATAATAGTTTTAATATTATTATAAGTTTAAAAGCTTTAATTAATTATAAAACTTGCTAAGCTCAGGCTGGTAATAAAAATAAGTAAGTTTATTTAATATATATTATTATATAATATTAAGTTACTAGGTAAGTTAAAAATAGTTTTATTTTAATTATTAATTTTAGTATAAGGTTTATTTTTTAACCTTGTTATTTATACCTATCTTTATATTATTAGGTTTAAAAATAGGCTTATTTTAACTGTTAAGTTTAGGGAAATTATTGTTAAATATAATAAAAAATAATATATTAACTAGTTTTCTTTTATTAATTTAGACTAAAATTATATATTTTAAACTAATTATATAAATTAGGTTATTTATATTATAACTTCTTGCCATGTTAAATACTATATTTTTAATTTTAATAACTAAATATTATATGGCTTTACTACGCGGGCTTTAGATTTTTTATATATTATAGGCTTTTTTATATCGATAAAGGTATTTCATAGCTGCTTTTAGCTTTATTTTATAAAAGTTAGGGATTTTTAGCTATTAATAAGTAAGTAATTTAAATTTAAAAATTTTAAATATAAAGTTTTAGGGTAAATTTATAGTTAATAAAAGTATTTTAACTTTTTAAAAAATAATTTTTTTAAATTACTTGCTTACGCTATTTTATTTAAATATATTTAAAATAATAATTTTAAAGCATAAACCCTATTATTTCTTAATAAATTTAAAGTTATTTAAAAGCTAAGATATTTTATTATTTATATATAAAAACTAAATATAAAGGCTAAATTACTTAAAGGCATAAGTATTAAATAATTAAATGGCATGTTAGTAATTATTTTTTTAGTATATAATATTATTTACCTTATTAAAGTAATATTATTTAAAAAATAAAAGGCGTATTTTATATTATTTTAAGATACTTTAAAAGTAAAAATATTAAAATAAATTTTTTTAAAGGGTTGGGTTGCTTTAATTAATTTAATTTATAATATTTACTTTAAAAATTATAAGAGTTTACATGGTATATAAAGTAATTTTTTATTTAAAAGCTAAGGCGCTGGATCAATTTATATACTAGTAATAAATATTAAAAGTTTAAATATTATATTAGTATTAAGGTAGCCTATATACTTATATTAAATTTATAAGCTTTTTAATAATATTTTTATAACTACGGAGCATTAAATCTTTATTTTTATTATAATATAAAAGGCCTTAATTTTTTTATTATTATTAATATTAAATTTCTTATAGTAAGGTATATATAATTTATAATATTATTTTAGTATAAAAAAGTCTTTTTTTAAAGTTTTTAAAAGTTCTTTTATAGCTATTAAAATATAGATTTATTAACATGGCTTTATTAAGGGATATACTAATAATATAAAAGCAAGAAATATAAATATAATTATTAAAATTTAAAAGTTTTTTTAAGCTATTTAATCCCTTATAAAAAATAGAAAGTATATTAAACTTTTTAATTTTATTAATAGTATTATTAATAAAAATAATGTTATCATTAAAGGCATTCTACATATTAATTATGTTAATAAGATTATTAATAATATATATAAAAACTTAAAGTTAATAATAATACTTTTATCTAGGCTATATTATAAGCTATTAAATAATAAATAGGTGATTATTATTATAGCCTTTTTTAGTTTTTTAAAGTTATTTTTTTAGCTTTAATTATAAATATTATTATATTAAATTTAGATTTTTAAAGGTGTTAAGTACCTTATTTTTAATAGTTAAATTTTATATATTTTTTTTTAATTTTTATAAAATTTTCTTTTATGGCTCCCAGTTTTTTAAAGCTTTTTTAATATTAAAATATTAATAAAAAGTAACAAAATATAACTAGTTATATAGTAGGTAAGTTAGCCTTAATTTATTATTTTTATTTTCATTATTTTTTGGATTTCTTGTTATTTTTGGTATTTTTATTTTATTTTATTTATTAAGTTATTTTCTTTAAGCATGGTAAAGGTGCCATTTATTAATTATTATTTATTAAATTTATTATATATAATATAAATAGCCTAAAGTATATAAAATACTTTAAACTTTTTGATAATATTAATAAAGTTTTTTTTTTTAAAAAAAATAGCCATGTAAATCCTTTAACTAAACTTTTTATTAATAATTATAATATTATATATAAAGTTTTAAAGGGTATTAGTATTTTAATTACTAGTAAAAATATTAAACTTTTTAGCTTTAATAAATATACTAACCTAGTAGTTATATTAATTATTAATTTACTTTTAAATAATAAAGCCTTAGTAAATAACTAGCTTTTTTATTTTATTTTGATTTTTATTTTATAAGTAATATTAAATTATGTATAGCACTTTTATAAAAAGTTGAAATAATAAATATAATTATTTTTAGCTATATAAAAATTACTAGTAAAAGCTAAATATAATTAAAATTATATAAGCTATTATTATATTAAGTAAAGCTTTATACTTTTTTTTATTTAAATATTTTTTTATAATAAAGTAATATTTATTTTATTTTATAAGTATAAAATATTTTATTTAAATATATTTATCTTTTTTAAAGTATTAACACAAAAGTTTTTAAAAATTAGTTTTAGGCTAATAAAAATAGGTAATAGGTTTTTATTATTAATTATAAAATAAATATAGTTTTATATTATAAGGCTTGGAATTATTAATTTGGTAATTTAATACTATAGGCGCTAGGTATTAAAGCTATTTAAGGTTATAATATTAAATTAAGTATTTATAAGTAAAAATTAAAGGTTTTTTATAAGAACTTATACAATTATTAAAAATTTTTTTTAAAAGTTTAAAATAAAATAGTAAATAGCTTTAAAAATAATAATATAAATAATATTTAAAAAAGTAAAGTATAAGCCAGGCTTATAACTTTTAAAGTTATAAATATTTTAAGTAAAAATAAGTTATATAAAATTAGGATAAAAATTAAGAAGTAAATAAAAAAAATATTTTTTTTTAAATTTAAAATAAATAAAAATATAAAAGTTTAATAATTAAATATAGCAAAGTTTAAGCTATATTTATTTTTTATATATTTTATTTTTTAATTAGGTTGTGAGATCTGGCCAAAGTTAAAGATTAATTTTTTATTATTATTAAAGTTAATTAAAGTTATCTGAGTTTACCACGGAGATCCAAGGAATCTCCACCTCTTATCCAACAAAACTCCACTACGGAGCGAAGTAACTCACAATCATCAAGTTCAAAAGGCCCCTCTATAAAACCATCCGCATTTTTACTATTATGGGCAAATCTAAACCTAAGATAACCTTACCTTTACACCATTTAAGTCCCCTTGAAGCTCCTGCGGCTTATCCTACGGGATATAACCAATATCTTGCCCGTGCAAGAGCTTGTTAGAGCAAGATAAGTTAATTATAGGTGTAATAATTACTAGAAAAACATGATAAAAGGCCTTTTAACAAGCAGAAGTCCTTATAGCCAATATCCTCCTCTTAATCTCCATAAACCCGTGAATAAACATTTAGGTACTTATGTGCAAGCATTGGCCCGCATTCCCCTGCACCAGGGAATTTATGCACCATAAGATCCGGACCCATAATATACAGCCCTGCATCTTCTTGAAATGCGTGAGCAAGATGCTCTAGCTCCCATGCACCGAATTACTTAATCCAGCTGGAAAGCAACTCACCAATCTTATCGACGCCTTTATATATACGCGTAACTGTCCATTTAGTCTCTTCAACACACGGCACTCGTTCTCAAGTCCCAGCACAACGCGGATGCTGGACAACAGTCTGGCTACGACGAATCCTTCCTGTGGCATAATGCGGATTTTGTTTAAAATGGGGGAAACATGGCGTGCTGGGGAGGGAAGGGGTATCTGCTTATAATAAATATTAAGGTAAATATTTATATACCTAGAGCAAGGGTTTAGGGAATTAGGGTTTGGTAAAAAGGATATTAGGGTGCATGTAATAGGTTTTATGTTATAATAAACTAATAATAACATATATATAAATGTTATAATAATCAAGTATTCCGTGTTGCCAGAGGGATACCCAACCGATATTTAAAGAGTAGTGCTATTCTCATGTAGATTAATATAAAATTATAGTAACTTAAAGTATTATATTACTTTTATAATAGCTACTTATTATTTATTATAATACTTTAAATTATGAAAAGGGGTATTACTCAGCTAATCTGAATTTAATTTAATAAAAAATACCTTGAATTTTAAAAATAAGCTATAATTTAGTAAAATTAAGCAAAGTAAGCCATGCCTTAATAATTTAAATTTTAATTTAAATAATATTTTTATTAAAAAGCTATTTTTAATAATTAACTACTATAAGTACTAAATAATTAATAATATACTATATAAATTAAAAAAATCTACGATAAAATAAAGTAAGATAAAAATAAAAAAAGCTAAAAAATATAATAATATAATATTGAAGGTTATATTAAAAAAGCTTATAATTAAAAACCCAAGTATTATTAAATAAAAAAAATTAACTTTTACCTAAAATAAATTTTTTATACTATAAATAAATTAATATTGCTTAATAAAGTAATTAGTTTAAATCTTTTTTTAAAGTTACTAGCTTTGCTGCCTAGCTTGCTTATTAAAATTTAATATTTTAACAAGATTATAAATTATGCAAGGGCCTAGTTCTTATACTACTAGACATGCCACTTTCTACCCCTTAAATAAAGAATATCTATTGGACAATGCTAATATAGGTATAATTTAACTAATAACTATTGCCTATAACCTGCCCTCTGGATAGGGGAATAACCTAATTCTAACTGTCAGTACCCGTGGACCATAGTTATAGCAGATATCAGAATACTAACCCAGCGATGATGACCTTGTTGCCAGCTTCTAGATTTCTTCCTGATAATATAACCCAAGCAGGCTACCTAGTACAATCCACATGCACTGCCGAGCTATACTATGTCAGCAGTAATCATACTGCTACAATATAACGGCGCATCGCAAGCTCTGAAAATGAGTTGGTCAAAGTATTCTTTTATGCGTGAGAATGAAGTTGGGTCCGGGCTGTTCCTTAGGAATTGAGGCCAAGTCTACCCAGTAAACACCGGACAGTTCTATTTAATACTGCTTTTGTCTGCCATTGTATGAATAGGTCCTTCGTTTTGAATTTACAGATGGATATTCTTTCTACCAAGTCTTGTGATGCTATGCTCCGCGTGCTGTCAGACTCTCCAACTCACAGTACAGCTTAATTTATATTGACTTTTGTTCTCACGATGTCTTTCTCACGGATACAGTACCATGTATACCATATACCCCGAGCTCTTTCTTAGATTGTTCGCGTGGGACTTGGGCGTACGGGATAGGGCATAAAAATATAAATCCATGTAAATAAATATAGTTAAATAAAGTTATACCCGGCCTGCTCCTCGTACTCCTTGGACCTAGCTTAAAGCTAAACTCTTTTAACACCGGCAAGGGCTTGCACCTTGCAAAGAGCTGCCCATTCTCCACCAGGATCCGCCGTAGCACCTTCCCCCCTCTGCTCTTCTGCATCAGCATGTAATGCATGGATCGCGAGGCACATATGCGGCTGCGCGTCAAGGGAAAACAAAAACGGCACCTGCTAGCCTACCATAGATAACGCCTCCAGCTATGTTACAGGCTAGCCTTTCCAGGTATAGCTCATCCGCGTGGGCCAGACTTTGCATGTGAGCGCTGGGGCTTTTAGGGCTTTCTACGGGGTAGCCCTATTACACCTGGGCATATTGAGATATGGAGCAGACATTCCAACCCGGCTGACAAATGTTTATCTCTACGGCTTGGAGTCACTGCCTTTTTACATGGGGCTACAGAAGAACCAGGTTGAATAAGATTTCTTGTTAAGATTCGATTGAGTGTAGATTATAGTACGTAGTAGGTGCAGTGCAGTAACGACAGTGAACGCAGGATGTCCCTCGTGTAGAAAAAAGAGTGTTCAGGACCGCCCTTGTTTATGGGTTTATTGACTTTATGTCCTGTTTGATTTGAGAACAGGAAGTGAGACAGAAAGTTGCTGCAGGATCTCCTTGGGCAGAGGCCGACCTGAGCGGTTCGCGTAATCCCTAGCAGTCTTACCCTTGAGATCCTTATAGTGGAGATCAAACTTCTTCGTCTCAAGCAAAGCCGTGACGACATCCAAGTGACCACCCGCAGCAGCAAGTTGCAAGGCATTGGCGCGGTTCCTCAGCTCCACGGGCAGGGGTTTGGTGATGTCCGCCTCAAAATGCGGCATCAACAGCTTGAAGATCTCGAGATATCCGTGCGAAGCTGCATGGATGAAAAGACTCTCTGCGGGCCTCTGGCAAGGCCGTGTGAGAGTAGCCCACTTATAGTCGCTAAGCTCAGCGGGGTCCACGATGTGAATTGGATCGGACGTCTTAGCCCCGGCTGCAAGGAGGACTCGAACAAGGTCGGGATGATTATGGTAGACAGCCAGCGTCAGGGCCGTGGCCTCGGACTCGTCCTTGGTGTTGGGGTCTGTGCCTTTGGCGAGCATCGCGGAGACGGCCTTTGTGTTGCCGTTCCTCGCAGCCAGTAGCAGCGGGCTGGAGCGCCGTTGCACGGGTTCAGGGTCCACGAGTGAGGTGTCCCAGTCAATGAGTGCCAGTGCGATGTGTTCGTTGTCGTTGTTGTCTAACAGTGCCCGGTGCAACAGGTCGTTGTGTAAACACGGCCTGGGAACGCAGTTGGGCCGTCCCAGGAGAAGCTGCACTGTCTCGAGCTTGCGCAGATCGACTGCTGCGGCTAAAGCGACTGAAGCAGTGTCTTCTGTAAAAGTTGGACGGCGCTTCTCATGCGTCACGGGATCGACAACGAGACGCTCCCATGGCATGATAGGTCCTGTGTGTGTGCTTCCGTCATCTGTGATGCGGTCGAGGATCATCTTGACCGTATTAGCTTTCAGCTTACGCACGGCATCAACGAGGAGTCCAGCCACTGAACTGGTGTGTGGGAGCAAGAGGCGCACCATCTCGTCGGAACCGCCGTCAATCGCAATTTCCAGGGCAGTATGCCCGCGAAAGTCGACAAAGTCGTAGCAGGAAACGTGCGGCATGAGGAACTCCAGAACATCGGGTGTGTCCCTGGCTGCAGCTGCAGTGATCGCCGTAGTCCTAGCCGGCGCTCCGTCCGGGTCCACCTCGCCCTTCTGCAGGAGTTCGCGCAGTAAATCGAAATCGCCCACACGAGCCGCTGCGCAGAAGAGGATCTCCGGCTGTGCGCAGCTCACCGTGGCCATTTGCGCCTTCCACGCCCTGAGTAAAAGAGTCAGGCCATGTACCCAGTCCATCGCCAGCGTCCGGGCGATGATGGACAGACCCAGGGTCTCGTCCATCCGGGCACCGGCCTTCAATACAGTCTCAAGCGAGTCTGTCTTGCCATCCAGCACCGAGAACTTCAGAGGGCACCAGCCACGGGGCGTCGCAATGTTGACGTCCGCGCCGCGAGAGAGCAAGAAGCGCACCATGGAGCCATCACCATCCCGAGACGACATGGCCTGGATCAAGGGTGTTTCGCCGCGGGCATTCCGGGCGTTGATGTCAAGCCCCAGCTCCAGGAGGAGGTCGCAGTCAAACCGGGTGCGTGAGAACCCCGAAATGGTCCTGCATGCCTCGTGCAGAAAGCTGTTTCCTTCCTTGTCGAGCTGAGTCACGTCGAACCCGAGCTGGACAAGCTGCTTCGCCACGGGCAAGCGGTTTGGCTTCCCCGTACATAGAATCGTGTACCTGTCAGCGAAACTGGTAGCTTCTAGCTTTGCACCCGCGGCAAGCAGGATGTTCATAATGTCGAGATGGCCGTGCATAGCCGCTAGTTCAAGAGGTACGTACTCGCGCGCTTTTGTCTGCGGGGGAACGCCCGCATCCAGCAAGGCGGTTATAACGGAATCGTAGGCACCATGACAAGCAAAATAGAGGGCTTCAGATGCAAGATCGGGGTTCTTAGCCAGAAAGGCACGGTTGTGCTGAATGACCTGGAGCATTGTTGGCAGGCGGCTCTTCCACGACGCCCACTTGAACAGCCGGCGTATCTCGTCGTGGGACAGCCTCTTGTAAAGGGAGATTTGACCCACACGATTGGAGACCTTGGATGTTTGTTGGAATATGGAGAGGTCTTTATCGTCCATTTTGTCGGCGATTGCGAGCACGAGCTCCTCGGGGAGGTTGAAGATCGGGAAGGTCTCTGTAGACATTGTGGCGGTTGATTGGTGGTTGGACATGTGAAAGATGTTAGAGGGTGGATTTGTCAAGATGTTGAACGAGTTCAACTGGGACGTGATCACTGTAGTTCCAAGAATGGATGGATTTTGGAAGCAGAGCAGTGGATGATGAGTGCATTTGGCTGGGATCTGGGCTCCTATTTATGCTGGGAGGTGCGTTTGTTGGGAGTCACGATTGCGCAACGAACCAAGTGAAGAGCCACAGTTGGATAAAGGGATTATGATGAACAACAAACAGTGTGAAAGACGATGAAAGAGTGAAGGATGAACACCCATGTGAAAATTTCCTGTCGTTTCTTTGTTCATGCCCCATGTCAAAGACGTCAAATCCAAGAACAAAGGTGCGACCATGTGCGAATTCATTCCATTCCTTTGTTCTCTGGCATGGAGGCCAAATGACCCTCATCAAACGGAGCCCCTCTGGATAGAATAGTACCGTAGGTATCATTAGCCATGGGTTGTGACCCCGAGTCGAGTGCAAGCAAGGGGCGGGATGAGACAACCCCGACCTGAGGCCACTCTATCAAACCCGCGAGGCCATGCTCAGCAGCGCATCCTTACCGTGAAGTATAACAGCCATAATCTCAGCTCTGAATTCTGTTTGTCGTGGTTGGCGCGTACAAGGGGGCTGTGTTGTGCCTTCCCTCACATAAAACCATTGTACCTTCCAACAACCAACCCAAACACGGGCACTTCTAAACATGCCCCTCCTCGAACTTCCCCTTGAGATCCTCCAAGCCATCATCTCCCAGGCCATTATTGACATTAGCTGGGAGGAGTTCATCCAGTTGCAGCTGGTTAACAGTAGGAGCTACCCGGTCCCTTTTATCGACATATTGACAGGAACTAACACACTGTGAACCAGAGGTATTTGCCCGTCAAGCCAAAGTTGCCCTCTGTTGTTCTAGAGCGCGCTGGCAATTCCATACCTGGCAACCCCTTGTAAACGACTATATCTGCGCAAGGGCTCTCGCTGCTAATGTGAACGAGTACTACGCCTTTCGCACGATCCAGAGCTGTAGGGACTGGATAGCAGTCAGACAACCTAACGGGCCCGATCTTCAGAACATATGCTATGCGCTCTCACGCTCAGCCGCCTCCTTCTACAGTCAGCCTTTAACTGATGCTTGCTACGGCCCAAAAACTGCACTCCAGGAAGCCCACGCAAGACGCGGAGGAGACCAGACTAGCGACTCGACAGAGCATCGCCTCTCCGCCGCAGCATGTATCGGAAATCTCTCGCTCATACAGACTCTTATCGACGAGGGGGCAGATGTCAACGCGCCAAGTGATATCTTCGGAACACCGCTGCTCAACGCTGCTCGCGAGGGCCACCTCCCCGTCATCCGCCTCCTGCTAAAGAAGGGCGCAGACATTAACCGCGACTCCATTGACTGGACGGAAGGCGAGGACCGAAATGAGCAGTTTGTGCGGAAGTTCCTCATAGAGGACATCAAATGGACGCATTTCAGTCCCCTAGGCGCAGCGGCATACGCAGGGCATGAGGAGACAGTTGCATTCATTCTCTCCCCCGAGATCAACCTCTCCAGATCCTCGTGCAGCTTTTTCCATGCCATTATATACGCCGCCTGGAGCGGCAACATCCCCATCCTACAAACCATTTTCTCCGCTGCTGACTTCGCCGCTCTACCGCGCAACCTAAATATCAAGAAGAGAGTTCTAAGCACCGCTCTCAAGGGCGCCGCAAGCGGCGGCCACCTCCCCGCCATGCGTTTCCTCATCGACAACGGCGCCCCGGTGGGCTTAATCGCAGACCGCACGCTAGAAGACTCGCCGCTCTCGTACGCCGCCGCGAAGGGGCAGGACGCCGCGATTGAACTCCTGCTCTCCCGCGGGGCGGATATCAACGAGACGATGTCGCCTACGCCGTCGCCCCTGGCGTGCGCTGTGGAGGGTATGTTCCCGCGAACGGTGGCGCTACTTGTTGATCGGGGAGCGGAGGGGCGGGCTTCCCAATGCAATGCGTTGGTGCATTGCGAGGCGTATTGTGTGTTGCGGGTGCTATTGGAAAAGGGCGTTCATCAATCGTATCCGTTTGCGGCGAAGCTGGCTCTTTTACAGGCGAGGGAGAAGGAGAGATGGGATTTTGTGGAGTTGTTGGAGGGCTATGGAATTGTTCCTGAGGGCATGGATGAGTTGCCGGGATGGCTTTAAATTCTATTCAGTATTTAGTATTTTATAGCTGTTTGTAAAATGGAGCTCACTACTTAACTTCACTCCGGGTAATCTCTAAATACACTATTTTCCATTGGCGAGTGGAATATTCGAGGCTTGTATGCGGATAACATTCTGTTGGTTGGCTAACAGGGTATGTGCACCATTACCGAGGACCTACACATACCCTAACTCCAAATGAGATTAAAACTGGGCATCAGCTTCTATAAGTTGGTCTTTTTATTCAAGATACACTGAGATATTGAACTTCAGGACGCCAGTGTCATAACTGAACGACCCGCCAGGTTCTCGTAGCAACCGTCCAGGCTTGTATTCAGAGTTATTGGCTTTCTCTTGTCACTCGGCTATTGCTGGGTATCATAACGGCTGGTGCTTCATGATGAGTGTGCCCTGCTCTAGGTACGATGCAGGTGCCTATGGTACTGTCCAGTTGCTGTTACGCACTCAGAAGGCCGACCGGACTGCAGTTGCAAGCGGGGCGCTGATGCAGAGTCCGTTTGCCAGCAAAATTTATCCGCAAAAGCAGAAGAGCACGGCAGCTCAGCATTGACTCAGCATTGACCCTTCAGTGCAAATTTGAAGTTTCAACAGGAATAAACATTCAAGCATTTGCCCTTTGATACCGTGCCGCTCGGCCTATTGTTCCCACGGTTGGAGGATTGGGGACTTAACACCATACCGGTCATTGTGCTCAGACAAAGAAACAATTTCTAATACCTGGAGGGATCTTGTCATTTCAACTATTGGACAAAGACTTCCCCAAATATTCGCTGTCAAAGGCTCATCAAGCATAAATAGCAGCCCAAACCCCAGAAGATAGATTCTCCATCCATCCATCCACCCTCTTGATTTCCACGACTCAACCTCCTTCGCTGCTGTTCAACTGCTTTCCGCTTGACTACCACATTTTCCAGAACGTTTGCCATGTATAGCAACCCTTCAAACGCAAACATGCCTACCTTCCCCGTCACCGAGCTGCAAAAGCCGTTGATGATCGAAATCGGACGATATCTTGGCCGAGACGACCTAGTCAAGGCATGCAAAGCAGAGGAATCCAAGGACAAGAAGCTCACCTTGGACGGCGTATTGAGCCTGGGCGACTTAAGCAGGGTCTTCAACTGGGCTTGCGAGACTAGCAACGCCGTAGTCCTATCGCACCTGATGCATTATTACCAATTTGCGTCCTGGGAGAACGACCCCGAACTGGCACCCGATATGCACGCGCTGGTTCAAGCTATCAACCTAGTTGATGACGATGGAAACTCCTTTCTGCATCAGATGTGTATGCAAGCTGGAAAGGAGAATGTCCCGACCGCGATCGCTAACATCAAGGTGCTCCTGCGGCTCGGACTTGGTATCAACAACCTTAAGGCCAATTCAAAGGGCGACACGCCGTTCACCACAGCGATTCGGGCGAAGTCTCTGGAGATCGTGCGGTTCTTGATTTCCCAAAATGTCAATGTCAACCTTAGCATTGGTGAGAAGAAGCCACAGACGCCGCTAAAGGTCGCGTTGCTATTAGCGCCAGACAACAAGGACAACAAGAACAACGAGGACAACCATGAGGTGGTCGCCTGTCTTCTAGCCGCCGGAGCGACTGTCGAATGCAAAACACATGGCTCCGGACTCGCACTCCTCCAACAGTGTGTGGCGACCGGCCAGCCACGGTGTTTTGCCTTGATCCTGAATGCCTGGAAACGGCAGAACGTTATGCTGGAATACAAGAATCCAGCTGTTACCCTCTGCGCTGCTGTGACGCTGGGAGATATGCTGCTAGTCCACAAACAGCTAAAACAGGGCAAAGTCGATGCGAACTGCACGGTCTACGGGACTTCGCCGCTCATTGCAGCGATTACCGTGGGTAATCCCGAAGCGACAGAGCTATTCATGAAACACACTTCACCCGCTGGCTTCGACCGAACGGACGCAGCAGGCCGCACGCCTCTACACCTGGCCATCATCCAGGGACCCGAGAAGGAGAAGCTCGTGCGCCAGCTGCTACCGCTAACCAACCGCCTCAGGCCAGGCGACAAGAACCGAAAGCGGACGCCGCTCGTCGAAGCAGTCGAGCACCAGTCGCCTGATATCGTGGCCATGATTCTAGACCGCGTCCTCACAAATAACAGCGGACCCAACCACGAAGAAAGCGAAGTATATCTCGGCCTCCGCCAATGGAACACCCCGAAGCAAATCCTCACAGCAGAGGACAACGCGGTCGCCGCCCTGGAAATGGCAATCATGAAGCAGAACTACGCCGCCGTCCGCGTGCTGATCGACCATCCGCTGAATCCGGCGAAGGAGCTGGGCGAGCATAAGCTCCTCCTACACATGGCTTTCTTCTACGGCGACAGCAACAAGATGGACGATATCGCGGTGGCCCTGATTGAATGGGGCGCCGAGGTCAAGCACGTTAGGCAAAACCTCAATACGAACCTGATTGCGGCCGGCGAAGCAGGCTGCGCTAAGGCTCTCGCAGCTCTGATCAAGAAAGGCGCGGAGCTTAACGCCAAGTCGATGAAAGAGCGGACGGCGCTGACGGGTGCTGTGGGCAATAACCACCCAGACGCCGTCCGGGTCTTGCTTGAGGCCGGCGCGGATCCGCATGTTCAGATGCACTCGACGCCGTGGTATAGAATGCAGCTGCGCGAGGGCCGGGTGTCTAATACAGAGACGCTCTTCGAGCACGCGGTTGGACGCGGGTATGCGGAGGTTGTGAAGCTGCTGATGCCGCACTTTGATATGGGGACGCAGTGTACCACTGGTGGTGAGAATGCGTTGACGACGGCGGTGCAATATGGGCACCCTGAAACTGTCAGGGCCCTCCTTGATACGGGTCGGTTTGATTTGGGGCACGAGAATGCGCTGGGGTTGACTGCGAAGGACCTTGCGAAGAAATGCTCGCCGTCTTTTCCTGAGGATCTTGTCAAGAAGCTTTCCCCTTAAGCCCGAGGCCGCTGGTCCTGGCTACTTTGAATGTTTTGCTATACCTTACAGTCTTTACCACATGATACATTGATATTTCTGTTATTCCTTCTCTAAAGCCTTACTACATACACTTCTCCCTTAGAAATCTACCGGCTCTCTAGACCCTCACATTGTTTCCAACTTTAACCACCCCAAATAGTAAATGTATATGTAAACTACAGTACTGTGCTGCTAAAGAGCAACAACCCACACTGATGCACCTGCCTGCCCCCGTTGAAGAGCTGCCTAGTTATGCCAGTCACGCTCGCAGTATCAGGCGCCCTCAAAACATTGCTGCCTTCTAGGACTTGCATGAACCCGAGTCTTGATAAGCTGCCATTCTTCTTCTCACAGATCAGAATTTCCCTTCCTAGCTATGGTTTCTTAATCATTCTTCTGTTAATTTATTGATAATACCGAAGGAACCCTTTATCAGCGGCACATCCCCATAGTATTTGCCTCTACCAAAGTTCACGATTGGCAAAACAACAATCTAAAACACTCCCGTCCAGTTCTGATCACATCCACCACTTTCCAACCCACGCTATCCTATGCTTGCTCGATTTCCATCGCAATATAGTTATACGGGGTCCCTCCAATCCACACCAAAAGCTCCGTCACTCTCCAACTCCCAGTACGACGAAGGTCATGTGTGGCCAGGGTGGGATAGATACCCTTGCAGTTTGGGGTGCCAGACAGCGCCTCAAATGCCTCCATGTTCGACTCCTTCGTCACACGAACGGCTGACTTGTCCTGCCATCCGTACTTTGTCTTTGCCTCCTGCATAATGGCAATCGTCCCCTCATTCACGATATGGGAACGCACGATCCACTTGACACCGTCCTTCCTTCCTGGACCTGCGATCTCATCCCGCACTTGCATCATGATCTCCGCAGAAGGGAGTTTATCGGCCTGGTCGGGCCGGAACTGTGATATTGGGACCAGCAGCTGGCGCACCTGGTCAATTAGGCGGAGGTTTAGTATCGGCGGGCGATTAGGTGTTTTTTCTATATATTGAGCTAATTGGATTATCATAATGAAGGGATCCTTTTGTGAGCATTTGGATTACCAGAGAGTGTAGGTAATGGTTTGGTGTTCGGGGCTTTATATTCAGGTGCTGCTTAACAGTGAGCTGAGTTGACCTCAGTTAGGGCTGAAATATATTTTGGGACCAAATTGACAACATGAACCCGCGACTGAGCGGTAGCACCCTCAACACATCATGACACGATCATCACGGAACTTGTAGTATCGAAGTTAAAGTTAAACAGACAAAGGAAGAAACTTGAAAGTCAATGGATATCCACGAAATAGATGGCGAAGGGGGTCCGGGAATAGGCGTGAAGGGAAAACCACCTACACCTGCACTTGGGTAAGGAGCCCTAAAGAACGCAACTCAGTATGAAAATGGCTTTTCGCTAAGCGAGATCAGTGCTGAGGTGTCTAGGCATGTTCTTCATCATGAACAAAATCCAAGACCAAAGCAGGATCTGTGCGGGTGGTAATAGTTGATAATAAATCAAAGGTATGGGCTCCAAGGTCCAATGGGGTAATTCAAAGAACAACCATTGCGTCCCAAATTAATATCATACGTTATATAGTAGGGCCTTTAAATAACACCGAATAAGAAGATTACCTAGGTAGGTAGGTACTCCAGCATACAGCGCCCCGGACATTACAAGGGCAACCTTCATTATTGGAAGTATGTACAATGAGCCTGGAGCCTACCTACAGTGCGTCGAGGCTTCCGTTGATATCCGTTGATAATAAAAGGCACATCCATGCTATTCCATGTCCACTCCTTCCCTTTATTCCCCGCGAGAATAGATCTTTCTTCCGAAATGGCATGTCAACCTGCACGTTCATGATCTCGACACGACGCAGCCCTAGGCAAACCCACTCCCAACAACCCAACTAACATCATCCGTCCACGCCGTGCTCGCATCAAACGTATTAACACCACCATTGCTCGCAACATAGAGCGTATTCTCATAGTGCCTCCAGTATCTCGTCGGGTAGCTCCAAGCTCGAACACTGTTGGTCCCATCGCCATTAAAGCTACTCTGCGGACAGAACGTCGCATCCTCAGCAAACAGCTTCGTCCCATCATTCGCGTTGAGCAAGAGCGCGAAGTTGGCGTGCCGGATGTAGCTACCGGGTGTATCGACGGACTCGAATGAGACACACCCATTTGCTGCGGCCGTGCTGGAGAGACCAGTGCGCACGGTCCAGCTGGCTTGTTGCTTGAGGGCTGTGCTGGACGACGAGGAGACGACCTGCGTGTTGACGGTTGAGCCGGTGTGCGCGAGATACCGCGTGTCGTAGCCGGATGTTGTCACCTTCAGCGAGACCGAAGAGCCAACTGAGAGTGCCGTCCCACTGGTCAGCGAGGTCGTCGCATACTTTGCAGCCACGATATTCGCCTGCACCGCGTTCTCGGTTGCATCGGTCGGGTACCCGTCCGTCATGGCTCCCTCGTAAAATGTCCCCTGCGCACTGACGCTGTTATCACCGCCGATACCAAGGATGATCGCACCCTCCTTGCTCATGGGGTTATACCCGGACTGATCGGTCGGGCGGACACCACTATAGTACGTCGAGAGCGAACCGCTCGCCGCATTCGCGCCACGAAGAGCCCACAGGTTCGGACCACCTTTGAGAATCGTAGTGAAGAAGCGGTAAGAGATGCTCGGATCACCGGAGTTATAGTCGCTGCTCTGGCCGGAGAACAGCCCGTTCTCAAGATCAGCCATGAGCCACGGCCCGCTTCCAGCACCAGACCCCCACGCCGTATTCGTGCCGAAGTAGATGGCCTCCATGTGCCCGTTGCCAGTGTCCAGACTGTTTGTCTCGGCGTTGCCGTAGTCGAAGCAGCACCCGTCGTTGTAGTGTGTTCCGTCCAGCACGGCGTACATCCCCTCTGCTTCGTCGTTGACTGCGGTCCCGACGGCCTCGTTGTTGCGGTACCCGGTGCCCGGGGAGACGAAGACACCGTAGGCTTTTTGGCCGTTAAGGGTGACGGGGGCTCCGATCGCGCCGGCAAGGTTGTCGTACCCGTTTACGTCGGGGCCGCTGAACCCGCCCGGCGGTGCTTGGGTCAGGTCGTTGCCGTTGCCGGATTGGTCGTAGATGATTGTGATCAGGCAGGTTGTGCCAGCGCAGAAGGTGTCTTGGGCTGCGGCGTTGGCGACCCCTCCTGCAGACAGCGGGGTGATGGTTGTCGTGGAGCTGTCAGAGGCGCGCTTGACTTGGTAGAGGGGGCCGTTGTAGGAGCTGTATAGGGCGCGGGTGGTGCTGTGGGCTGCGATGCAGGGGGTGCCGCCGGACGAGTAGATATCGCAGGGCCCGGCGGCGATGAGGGGGGTTAGGGCTAAGCCCAGGGCGAGGATAGAGGGTTTGGAAAACACGGCCATGGCTATGGTAGAAAGCCCGGTTCAAAGCCTCTGATTTGGGAATCAGGTACGAGGATAGGTTGCCCCTTTTATAACTTTCCTTTGTCCTGCGGGGTGCCCTATCTCCCTACATAAGGCGAACAGAGTTACACGACAGGCAGGTACCCGACGTATTTCCTCCAATAAGTCTACGCCGAGGCAAGCATATCCGGCGGACCTGGCATCTCTGCACGGGCGGTTAATTGTAGACTTCACATGATCCTTGGAATGTGGGGGAGTTCTTCAGGCAGATCCTGGACAAGCCTGCTAGGGCCACACTAGGATCGATTGCCTCGGGGGTAAGGCGGGGCACGGAGAAGTGGGCTGATCGTGTGAGGAAGAACAGTCAGAGGATCGCTTGGGTTAACAATAGTCCTTGGGTTTTGCTTCTCTGACCTCTGCCGATCTGAAGGGTCTCCGCCGGGGTATCGGGGATGGAAGAGGGGATGGTTGGGTTGCACTTGCCATCCCCACTAAACTGAATTTTCCGGGGCCAGTGCACACTCCTGGACGGTGTCTCGGTTAAATACTGCATCCATGCCCTTCTGCATGGCTATTGTTGAAGCAGGCTCCGCACCCATACTTTCCAAGGTTATTGTCGAATGGGTTGTCCTTCGATTCCCCTGCCTTCAGCCAACGTCGGCCAAGCGGTAGCCCAGCAAGAAGGGTAGCTTGTGAAACATTGGCAGAGCTTGGTGATCCTGGGAACCAGGTGGCAAAGTAAGACACGCGCAGGCCAATCTTGCTTTGATGGATTGAATGTTCCACCAACCAGGCTTGGAAGAGCCAAGCTAGAGCTTGTTTAGGGCTAAGGCCGGACCTCCAGGGCTTACTCTCAGGCGTCTGGGGCCCCGCGTCCAGTGGCTCCTTCCCCAGGATCCCTGGCCAATTGCTTTGTCAAATCCAACACTCACCTCTTCCTATGGTGCCACCGGATTTTCACCTCTTCCTTCTGTACCCCCGGCCTGCTTCAGGGCGTTCGTCGTGTGCTTCACCATTCTCTGTACTGCTCCTAGCTCTCACTAGCTGATCATAACTTTCCTTGAAAGTGTAGTGCCTCTTGTACCATCCCAGTAGCAAAGGAATGCTGGTTGACGAGGGGACCCGCATGTCTACCAGTGCGGATGAGGCTCACAACAGAGCGCCTATGAGATATTTATCATCCCTTTAAGCTATACGATATGACATTTAATGTTGACTGACATTGTGCGTAACCAGCAGATCGCGCCCACCATCTTCCACACCGGCACTTGTCCCAAATGCACACAATACCCTAGTGCTACAATGCCGCTTTCTAAATGCTCGATACCTCATCCAGATCCCTGGCCACAATTCCATCCCCGGGCCAGACAATCTCAATAATCGACATAGCCGCCCCAGCCGGCGTCCACATTTTGACCCTGGCATCCACGAACCTCGGGTCAGCCATCGCAAATAGCGCAATCCAGTCGGCCTCTTCGCGCTCTCTACTGTTACAGAGCGTGAGCATCCAAAGGTCCATTTCTCTGTGTGCACTCAAAATTAGTCTTCTCCATTGGTACAATCCAGCAGGGCAAGGGGGAGCAGCCAGGCACATCCACCCAACTCTTTGGACTCACCTGATAGCTCTCTCCTTCATCCGGTGCATCGTGCCGGGCGGCGGAAGTACGCGATCGTGTATGACGATCCTTGAGCCAGTTCGTAGGGCGGGTATCAGGGCGCGCATGATACGGACCGCGTAGGCATCCGACCAGTTGTGGATAATATTTCTCAGGAGGTAGACGTCCGCTTCAGCAGGCTGGTCGGTGAAGAAGTCGTGGGATGTGAACTTAATCCGGTCGCTGACGTCTGCTGGGAGACCCGCGAGAGTCTCGGCCGCAGCACCGGCAATCATGGACGGGGTATCCTGGACGACGAAGTGCAGGCTTGGGAATCGCGTCGCGAGCATGACGCTGATATGGCCTTTTCCTCCACCAACGTCAACGACAGTGCCGGTACCATCACCCGCACCCCCAATTGACCCCCAGGGGTAGGCATCTGCAAGTGGCTCCGGCGCGGTGCCGTCTGCATCTGCAAGAGCCGCCATTGCACCCCTGAACCGCTTTGCCATGGCCGGGTGCGAGACATAGTGTTCGTAAAATGGTTTGTCAACGCCGTGGTACTGGCTCCAGCCCTTGGTGCTATCGTTAGTATCCTGGATCTCGGCTTATACAACAGCTAAAGGATAAAATTGGCGGGGAGCGCACTGTTTCGTTCGGCTCTTCCCCTTGAGACTTTTCCAGCGCTGGCAAAGTCTGAAATCTTGTTATTTCCCGTCGTAACTTCAATGACACAGCGTCGTCAATGTGGTGCACGTACATGCGCAAAACTCGGCCACAACTCGTCGTGGAAGTATCCCAGTCCCGCCATCGTATCCGGGTCATCGCGCAGTCTCCTACTCGCAGCTGTATGGGCGACGAACCCTTCCCGGGGTTCTTGAAATACATGATGAAACACCATCGCATGGCGTAGAATGCGACGGACGTCGTACTCTCTCAGCCCAGTCCTTTTCGCAAGCTCGCTGAACGAAATCTCGCCATGGATAGGGACTGCTTCGGGGATGTTGTATTTGTATACGGCTTGTAGGCTGACGCCATTGAGCTGCTTCAGTTAGATCGGTCGCCGATCGTATTCTCGTCACAATCTTGTGGAAAGAAAGTGCCGTCTAACGTACCATTGGGCGCAGGCACATTGCGGGGCCCAGGATCAGGTCATGGAGCTCAAGGGTCGCGCTTAGGAGGTCATCGCGCGCGTCCACTATCTCTTTGTTGGTCAGATTATGATTGCTCGATGCATCCTCTTCAAAGCTCGGCTGCGGGAGGTTGTTCTCTTGCAGGTACGCGTCAATCTCCGCGGTCCGCTGCTGGATGAGTGCCGCTAGTTCAGCGATGCGATGCATTTTGCTCGCGATGTGAGGTTAACCTTTCCAGATCTTCGAGCTGTCGTGATAATGTCTCAGATCCAGAAAGAAAATAAGGTCCGAGGGATCTTACCTCATATATCCCTAGGTAAGCCGCATGGGACCCCGCACCTACCCCTCTTTATCATTCCATGCATCTGCACCTACCCTGTAGAGCTTGGAGATAATGGCGAATCAGATCCAACATGAGGAGTACATTCACCTTCCGATTCTTCCTTATCATCGGCCATCGCCGTCTTGTCCCACTGGATCACGCATCCCTGTCCCCATTCCTTCTGGAATGGAATATGCTTGTGATAATTGTCGTACAAGAGGGGTGAATATCTTGAAGAGAAAGAGTATTGGCTTAATCATTCAATTAAAAGGAACATTCTTACCACTACAGTACGCTGGGCACACAGGCTTGAGTAGAAATCACAATGCTTTAGCCCTGCGTGGTTCCGTACACTATAGGCATCTTCGATGCATTACATCGCTGGACAACGAAGAATGAGATGGCCAAACTAATCGGGCCTGTTGGCGGCCAGCGGAATGGCATCTGGCTCGACAAGCTGTACCTAATGGACGGTGCAGCAGTCCACATGGGTTGAGCTGAAGTTAGGAATACGTTAATGCGAGTATTTAGGTACTCTACTTGTCAAGTTCTAGAAGAGAACAGCGCAATATATCTTGCAGAAATATGGAACTTTCTATGACAGTGATTTAAATATTCAGGGAAGCCTTAGGGCGAGACTGGTGTTGATTTAACTGAACCCAGTGGGTAAACACCACAAGCGATATAACGACAAGAGCAAAGCATGAATAGTAAGAAACAGAAAACAAATCAAACACAATATTTTCAAACAGAAACCTGAAAACAAGCCGGCAACTGTGTCCTGGAAACACAGGTACCCGTGGCGTCCCTAGCCAACCCTAACTCCCCATTTCCCACAGTTGACGCAGGGCAACATACCTTAGCGACGCCGCCCAGTCCCATAACCAGACTGACCAGCACGCGGCGCCGAAAACCAATCCAAGACATCCTTCGGAAACCTCACGCCCAAGTGTGCCGCCGCCGCCTCAGCCCGTTCCCGATACCGCCGACCCTCGTAAACCGGCATATGGCTAAACTGGCCGCTGCGCTGCAAAGCCCTAACAATCTCAACACGCCCGTGTCCAACGGAATCCCACAACGCCGTCTGGAGCGAGTGGCCGTTGGTGTGGGTGCCGCTTACGTCGACGCCCCAGGTTATCAGGGCGACGGCGACGTCTTCGGCGTGGGGGAGGGCGGATTGCAGGAGGCGGGGATTGCGCCGCTGGGCTTGGACAAGCCCCGGGGTGCGTCTGAGGAGTAGCCGGACTATGGGGGCGTTTTCGGTCAATACGGCGAGCTGCAGGGCGGCTTCGACGTGGTCCTGCGGGGACAGTTTCTTTGGCCCCCTGTGTGTTTTATCGAGCGGCAGGAGGAGCGTCGTTTCGACTGTTCCTGTTTCTCCATTGACTAGACGGTCTAGAAGCATGGCTACGATGGTAGGTGGTTGGTATCCGATTGCGGAGAGAAGAGGACTTCGCTTGGTGGTGTCGGCGTTGCCGATTGGGCTGTGGGGGAGTAGGAGACGGACTGCTTCCTCGGAGCCGGAGAGAATTGCAACGTGTAGAGCCGTGCGGCCGTCTGGGTTCAGGTGGTTGTAGGAGGTTATATGAGGAATTAGGAACTTGATCACTTCAGTGTGGCCTGATGCGGCTGCTGCAGTGAGCGCGGTCGTGCCAGCTACAATGCAGTCTGCATTTAGCGTGCCTGGATTGTGCTGCAGCACTTGACCGAGCAGTTCCACATCGCCGACCGCGGCAGCGGCGCAGAATAAAACATTGGGGTCCTTGCATTTGAACGTGGCGACTTGCGTTTTCCAGGCCCTTACCAGAAGTGCAAGAGAGTGTACTCGGATCTCATGAGAAAGTCCAAGGCGCAGAAGCTGCAAGCCAGAATCCTCATCAATAGTCGCCCCGCCCTTTAGGAGACAATATATCTTCTCGTCTTGATCCCCCGGCAGCTGCATGGCTAGTTCCAGCGGCCAAAGGCCGATTGCATCCACAGCGTTGACATCAGCTCCCTTGGACACCAGGAACCGAACCGCGCCAATAGATTGGGACATGAGTGCAAGCATGAGCGGCAGATCCCCATCCGCGTTCGGCTGATTGATATCGAGGCCTAGCTGCAGTAGTACCTCAATTATTCGGATGATTTCCGGTAGAGGGGCCTTGCCGTGGCGGCACACGTAGTGCAGGAAGTTGTCCCCATCTTCATCGACTTGGTGGATGTCGAATCCGTGATTGAGAAGTACGCGACGTACACTTACAGAGTTTCGCTTACCGCAGAGTAAGGCGTAGTTGTCGAGGAACCGGCGCTTATTCAGGTCGACGCCTCCAGTGAGAAGAGCGTCCATGACGTCCGCATGGCCGTGCGTAGCAGCCACGTCCAGCGGGCTGAAGCTATCGCGGCGGCCGGAACTGTCGGTCGTTTCCATGCGTTCGGGAGGAACGCCGGCGTCTAGTAGAGCAGTTGTTAGCGGAGCATGGCCGAAACGACATGCAAGGTGCATGGCGTCAAAAGCAAGTGAGGGATGCTCAGACAAGGTATCGCTGTACCGGTGGATCACTGGGAATGCTGCCTCCGGTTGCTGCCTGTTGTAGGCCCACTGGAATATGTAGCGAGTTTCCTCATGCGATAGATTGCTGTAGAGCTCAAGCTGGCCGAGTCGGTTGGAGTTCCATGCAGTTTGACAGAACTTAGCTAGGTCCCTCACTCCCATATAAGTGGTAACTATGATGGCAAGTTCCTCTGGAAGATCGAATAAGCGGAATGTAGACATGGTGGCGTTTGCTGTATGGCTGGACATGTTTGTGTGGTTGACTAGAAAAATAGCTGGAAGTAGTGACAAATAGACTACTGTGAAAGATTGATTCTAGATACTTGAGAAATCACAAAGGCAGAGCCTCTTTAGATACAGGACCACGGCGTCCGTTCGAGGGTGTCGCCTCCATTTATGCTAAACCACTTCGAGGGCCGTTATTTGTTTCTTGGGTCGAGTCAAATGTTTCAGGTGAAAGCAACCATGGAGGAGAGACAAAGAAATTGGGACAATAAATCCCACGGCCTTTGATATAGTCAATGCCCTGTTTCAGAATCTTCTAGGGAAATCAGAATCTCAACTTCGCCCGCGGTTCTCTGTAATAGGTATCGCATAATGCTGCACATAGTGAGAGTGAGAGACTATCAAACCGGACCTGGGGATTCGCTCTAGGAGTGGTACCAAGAGCCTAGATACCATATATTCCCAGGTCTCCAGACACCCAGCTACCCCTCTATCACTGTCTAACAGTACCAGTACTACAGAAGTTGCCTAAGCCTACTGATACCCGTGGACGCACCGCACGTACTTGTTGTATCTGTGGAAGATCTTCACAACCGTCTGCACTTCTGATTTAAAGGAGGAGCTTCTGCTGGGTACCTACGTAGGGTTTAGCCTTAATTGCAAATCCCCTTGGATATCCAAAATGGCGTGGTACAATACAAGTTATCCCTGATGTACTTAGCTGTTTAAAAATATACTTCTTAGATGCTTCAGACGTTTCAGATAATCCATTCGGCGTCCTTCAAGCGAATCAATACTGCAGGTGTCTAGAGCAGATACTGCCAATGACGAAGATCGGATATCTGTTCAATCCCGCCTCGATAGCCGCGGTGTCTCTGCTTCTCACCGGCCCATCCTGCATCTGAGCAAGTTATGCCTAAGAAAAGCATCAGGGGCACAAATATGAAGAGGCACCTTTCCTGCCTACCAGGATGACTCATAAGCTCAAGGTTGCGTTGCGCTCCTTATTCTTGAGTTATCCGCCCGCATGTGGTGATGTCTGTGAGGTACTGTACGCGCTGTCCATTGAAACACGCCTAGCAGCCCTAGCTCAATATAAACTTCAGCATAGCAAACTAGGAGTTATTGATATATTGGAAGCAGAAAAGTTCTAGAAGTCTCCATTGAATGGGAAATTAAAACTGTTCCCATGTGTGAAACAAGGTCATTGGACCAAAATATATGCCTTGTGTGAAGCAAAGTGGCCTGGATGATCTTGGCATCAGCGCTGCTGAATTATGAACCGTGCTATACCGTAATGTTTCCAGGAACTCAGCTATACTACTCATCTGGTCGCACGCTTGGCCCGCGTATTCAGCGAATGCGATCAACCCATTATGCTCAATCATCGAGCTGTGCATCTCGGGCTCCGGATTGATCGACACCGCAGTCCCAACGCGCCATCCGAAGGTCTGTGTCACTCAAAGTTGAGCTCTATCCTTCTCCCCAGTCTCTGTACCACGCCAGTGGATGATGGTTACGTGATTTAGAATTTACTGCCAGACATACCTACCATGGTGCTGCCGGGAAGGGTTGGTTCCGTTAAAGCCTGATCTCTTTTTTAACAGCAGTCCTGCTCCTGAGTATTATTGATACTAATCCACACGCTAACAAAGGGTAAATATGTGAGTAGCAACGGGTGGTGTCTGCAGCAGCCCGCCCGAGGGTTGTTCTATCAACCTTGCTAAACATGGCATCGCGATTGAGGGCTAATAACCCCCGCATTATATTTCTCAACAATGGGACATATAAGCTCTGTTATGAGTGTACGGTGCGTCTTCTAATCACGCCTGTAGCTACGTGCACTGCACGGGGCAAACAAGTACGGTAAGCTTACTATAGCATCTTGAGCCCAACGATAAACCAGTCCGAGTTTCTCCGAGAAGGTGAGCTTCCGTAAAAAACGGCGTTATACAGATCTCCTGGCGAATCTTAAGATACGACTGTGGGTGGTCTGCCGACCAGACGCCAAAGTCCATGGCCGAGACGGTATTGTGGTGGCATGTAATTTCGAGTTGCGGCGTGCAAGCAGTGGCTGGTGGCTGGTTGTTTGCCGCAGGCTATTCGCCGCCGTATAGTAAGATATTGGTGGGTGGTCTGCCAACCAGTAGTCACACTCCAACGCAGGGACAGTATTGTGGTACGCCGCACGTAATTTTGGGTCGCAGTGTAGCCGTGGCTGAGTGCAAGTGTGGCCCGCAGACTATCAGTGTTGTCAGAAATAAATGTCAGCCCGCCAACCAATGGCCCATTTGCTGACTTGCCAGTCTCATGCAAGAAGCCCACTCGTCACCCTGCTGAGCCCTTGGCCAAACTCACCCCAAGCGGCCTGTGCGAAGGCTCACCGTGGGACGAGTACTAGCAAATGGCCGCAGCAGGATACATGGATGGATACAACTCGTCGCCTGTCCTCACACAGCGCACCGCGAGGTCACTGCCCTAGCATGATATCATTCGGTCAACAGCTGGTATTTAATGTGCCTTTCCCCGGGACGTGGAATTCACAGACATAAACACACTCAGATATACCGTGTTCCTGTCCTCCTACACGATACTACCAACAACTCTTCCATTGTCTTTCCTTTACTATTGTCCCTCTGCCCTTTCACCAGGTCACTTGTTCGTTGTTACCTAATCCAACCAGCTGGAGCCTTGTTCCGTTATTCTTCGCAAATGAAAATGCTATAGCATCGTCGCTGACAATCATACCAAACACGGAATCCGCCCACCCTCGGGCAGCACCCAGATGACTTTCTCAACTGAGGCCGGCGTGGGCATTGCGGCTGCCGTTCTCGCTACAATTCCCATGGGGTTGATTGTATATAAGACCTGGAGAAAGCGCTCCAAGCGCTGGTCTACCCCAGGCGAGTAGTTCCAGAGTCATCCTGGGACGTATCAATCTAACATCTGGCTCTCCCAGACTATGAAGATCTTGCTGAGAGGGGTACGTTGTCTCTGCGCCGCCATCGAGACAATCCCAGCATTGTACATGATACTGGTATGTTTTACCGGTTCCCCTTTGTTTATCCATATGGCGATACTTACCTTGTACAGTCCAACAATCAGTGTTCCCCATTGGATCCCACACTATGTACCTAGCGACAAGCGTAACGGTCCTGGGAACTAGTTTGGGGCGAATGGGTTGAGGGTTTTCTTGGATTAATCCCGGAATTGGCGTTTAGCTTCTCTAGGCATCATATGGGATTGTGGAATGGCAAGTGCGAATTTAAACATCTCGTGCACTCTTTGGTGTTGGCATAAGTAGTTGGTTCAATTCTTCGAGGAGGAAACCGCAATCTCCCGGCTGGCTTCAATCAAGTCCAATTTTCCTCGCGTGCCTATCTTTATAAAAGAAACCCCCTAGTTGGAACCACGGCTAACGACCCCTCCCCTGCGACATCAATTCGTCAATGTAATTTCTCAACATCATGCATACCGGGAGCAGGTACATCAGCTGGAAATAGATAGAAGGCGAAGTGAAAAATATAAATTATTATTTGAAATAAAACAAAAAACTGAAGATTATTTAATAGTCTTATTGAGGAATCAAATAAATTAGCAGAAAATGATCGAGCAAAAGGTATAACTGTTGATGAGAACAAGGAAAGAAGAAAATTAAAAGAAATAAAAGAATTAATCGAAAGTGGTAAGAAGTAGAAGTTGTCAATAAATTCATTAACTAATAATAATAATGAAAATGAGGTAAGCTGTCGACTCACCGCCAATCGGCTGTCTAGGTAGCTCACAAAGGGGTGACGCAGTACCATATCACGTGGATAACAGACTTGGGACTAATAAGAATGGATGTGTTTGGGTCGAAATCGCGATGCGGGCAGAGGTGGCATAACAAATCAACAAAAACAAAACATGTTATTACAGAGCACTAGAACAGACAACGAGATCTGAGGAGGGAGCGTTGCCCCGGCTGGAATTCCCTGTTGTTGATTGGCCGACAAGCTACGAGATTTACCAACCTTGAAAGGTACTGACCGGCAGATGGGAATACTCAACAGGGGTTCCGATCCTGGCCGGTCACTTTTTTTGGTTTCACAGCATCAAAGGTTGGCAGCCCATGTAGTGTTCCTGTCTAAGTAGCAAGGCTAGTATATCCGAAGTTAGGAACTGATTATTATTACAGGGCGTATACATACGTAGTCGATGATTGTCGGGGCGCAGCAGTCTGCACAGGAAGGAGTGGCACTGCATGACCTAGCGCAGATTGATCTTCACCCATTGACCGTCCAGACATTAGGTAGGTTTATGTAAATGCCAGTGCTCTACAGCGTTATATATCTCTTCTCCAAATAAATACTGCACAGATTGTCTCTCTGAATTTTTCTCGTTCAGGACTCTCTAAGCACTCCTTTCCCCTCGACGGCCTTTTGACATATCCGTTTTTTCTCTTACTGTTGTCCTCGCCCATCCTCAAGACAATACTACGTTCTTCTGATGGCCATCTCCAGTGAAGCAACCATAAGTATTGTGGCTGTGTTATTGGCAGCAGCGCCTGTGGGAATATCCTTTATGAGGCTCTGGAGAAAAAGACGCAAGAGTAAAAGAGCTCGCTGTAAGTTCCTCCAATTAAAGAGAAATGAGATGTCCGGGTCTGGAATGCTAAACCCTTCCATTACAAAGACTACAGTCCGCAAACCTCGATTTTTCCCATTTCGCGCGATCTACGTATGCTCGAAGATGATCAGAATCTGGCATTCCCCAATGAACTTTGTGAGTAGATCCTCCCATCAATACTCCCACTTGTCCGTCAAGGCACCTGAGCTGACCACGTGATTTCATGTACCTATAGGCATGCCATCTCATGTCAAGAGTATTCAACTAGCAACAAGCACCAGGGTCTTCGAGACGAGCTATATTTGTCGGATAATTGAAGAATAGTAATAGAACAATCTTCTGGCTTTTTTAAATCATGTTATTTTATTCATGTTCTCATATATGCGTGGATTATCTGTGCTCTTTAATCGCTGTACGCCGAAGAATAATGCCGCTAAGGGTCGAGGATCTAAGTTAATGTACTTTATACGGGGTTGAGCAGAAGTGGGCCGGAATAGGCCGGCCGGATGGATGCCTTCGAACCGACATTTTGCCCATCACTGAGTCTACTATGGTATTGGTAGATCAGCTGTCGGCGCAACAGCAAATCCGAAAATCCGAAACTAACAAAGTGGCGCTCTGACCTTAAGTTTACCACTAATTAGGGAACGCGGCGATTATGACATCATGGCACCCTAGGGCTGACGGCCGGGAGGTTTTCATGTGGAGGAGAATAGGTAAGCGCATCAATCATGTCCTTTCAACAAGAACAACTATCATCATCCTTCGTCTGTATATAAAAGCTCTAAGCCGATGAAAAATATTTCAATTTCTTTCACAAGATAATATGATATCATACATCCTTCTTCTTAGTAGCTTCCACTTTGTTACAAGTCATCCTCGTTCTTGATTATACACATAGAGGTCAAACGACGCTTTCAACCGAGGCCACCATTGCTCTTCCAGCCCTGCTACTCGCGGCCGTACCTATTGCACTGTCTGCAATGAGGTACTGGGGAGAGAGAAAGCGTAGCAGAAGTGGCGGTAATCTTGCCTCTTGCTCGGACTTTTTGGCACGAGATATACTCATAACACATTCTCTCCAACAGACACTGTGACGGACAATGAATTGCCCATGCGACAGCGTCCTCATCTAGATACCTACAATAGCTATGGACAGAAATATGCTTCTCGTAACAGGAGAGATCATTTCCGTTGTAAACTAATCTTAGGGCTTAAATAGAACGCTCTATTGGCATCCCAATTATTACCTCACCTGGCTCCAAGCATTAGCGCTCGAGAATAAGTGGAGCTTTGTTGATCGAGCCTAGGCGAGCTTCATTTGGCAAGGTTGGTTTATACTACACATTTGATTTCCATGGTTCGGCACGGCAGTAGCCGGGGTCCCGAACTGCTGGAAGATGCGTGTGTAACAATAGCTGCCAATCATCATTGAGCTTTGGGTAAGTAGCTACCGTAGTTATCCTCAGTGCCTCACGCCCTTATTAAAAGACGGCGAAAGGTAATTAAGCTGCATTAGCGGACGCGTTTATTCTTAGTTAAGTATAGGCGCCAAACTCCTTACGTTTAATGAAACCTTTGTCCCGCATCATTCACTGTCTTCTGATTGAGGATGCTTATAATATAAGTTGTCGTTAAAAACCCTATCTAGACGAGTCAACTACTCAGGAGCAGCGGCTCAATAAGCACCACAGTTGCATACCACTTTTGCGGCGGCAATTACGGTGGATCAAACATAAGATGGACGAAAGTATTACCGCCCGTCATCTGTATGCTCTGGTGCCTGCTTTCCCGTGATGATCATTGCAGCATTACCCCTGCATATAACGGTGGTTCGTAAGCCGACATCGGGCTACCTTGACGGCTGATGCGAATGGCAGCAGCTGGCAGTGGCTCAGCCTTTAGTTGGAAAACTAGTATAAAGAATAAAAAGAAAGCAAATCACGATTGTTTTATTGCCTGGCTAAAACAAAAGAATACTCTGGTCGAGCTAAGTGGCGGTTGGCAGCTGCTGCTTATTAACTCCTGGCGCCCTAATGAAGTATTTGTAGAGACCATCGCCGTAGGAAGTTATGCTCATGGCATAGAATGATTCATCCCACCTGGGCAGGATGATGCAAGAGACACGCGGGCAAACGCAGGGTAAACCACCGGCCGCGAACCAGACTCCTGACGAGCAGCAGTGCCCTGTTCTGATTGGCTAGGTAATGCTGACGCGGAGCGCAATTCTTATCCTGCAGACTTTCATTCCTTCAGCACTACGGTATTCTCTTTCTAGTGAAATAATCAGGTAACGTGATCTGTAGGTAGGGGGTGAAGAGCTTCGATTGCGTGGCTGCGATGTATGACAGCATCTGGCACTTTTTAAATGCCGCCACACCTACAATATTTCAGATTGTCTTCAATTCATACCATACTCTAAAAAGAATTATAGACCTTGCAAAGTTCGAATCTTCTTAAACTTAACAGATTGGCGCTTGGTATAAACGGTAAGCTATACTCTCAACCGTTTATCTTTCTTGCTGGCCTGTCCGCTGTGATTTCATTCATCCGCATTTTCTCTACTATTGAGAGCGCAAATGGCCATCTCCACGGAAGCCACTGTTGGCATTGTTGCTCTACCGCTAGCACTGGTTCCCATAACCCTCGCCGCAGTGAAGTACTGGAGAACAAAGAAGCGTAGTGGGGGTAGGTACCTGCATCTTTCTGCAAGCGCTCCTCTGAACGTTCCATCTGCAGATATCCCGCAAGAGACTGTTTTACCTAGATGGTGCCCCCGGGATGCATCGCAAGATAGCAGCAGCCACGAGTCAGCTCATATCGTACAAGCCGCATGTACTTCAGCTATTCCGAACGTTTCAGGTAGGTTACGTCCATATTCACGTCCTTGAACTTTTACCAGCGCGGCATACTGACTTCGGCCAATCTAGCAACTACGTATGGCGTCCCAGTCTTAACCATCACCTAGCGCCGGTCATGATGGACAGTTGAAAATGGCGTTATATAGTAGGGTCGTCGACTAAAGGAGAAGATGATATTAGTCTAGTGAAGATGCTTGGGACATTTGTAGCGAGGAGCTTTGAATACATGAGATCCATATTGGAAGCGATTCTTTACTTCGTGCAATATAAGGTCACGGTAATTTATTGAAAACTTACAGATCCTCCACAGGCTGATCAAGCTACCAAGGGATACAATATTCGGTCTCTAAAACAGGCGTTCTCTTTCAAGCTCGGGTTGTTAGGTTATTGTAAAGCCATACAGCAACCCAGGACCTCAAAGGAACAGCCATATATATGGCATGCACAACTAGCATTTCGAATAAGAGCCCTGGAGCCAATCATGTTGGGCCGGAACGGCAATTATGGAACTATGATCAGGAAGATCACTAATCAGAACATGGACAAGCTCATACAAGAGAACTTTGGAACCTTACTGTAGGTGACCATTCCAGCAACACTACACAAAAGCCCAACGTCAGTAGACCCGCCATCATTAATGACAGTCTTGAACTCCTAGCAAGGCTGTGATCTTCACTGTCATAAGCTCGCAACTGCATCCTTGTGCATCTGCAACAGACCAAGGGCGCATTTTTCCATGTCCCGGATTTGCTGTAAAATAGTAAAATACTACCAATTTATGCCCTTCCGCGAGGGCGCATTTCCCCATTTTATCTAAGGAATTAAAATATGAAGACCATTTCCTCGTCACATCCCGTTGTGGGACTTTTAAAACGGAGCTCTCATACCCTTCCTCGTGATTGATATAGCCCACTACTCGGACCAAACACAGAGCGTAGTATTGTTTTCCCTGTCCGTCAAGGAGGTTGCTGGCCATACTAAGCAAGGCCAGGATCCTCTCGAGCAGGCAGTGGAAACGTATACCAGGTACGAAAAGTTCATACCAGCCAGCTGGATACAGCCCTTGTTCATTAAGAAGTGACTAGAATGGCGAAATTAATTCCAAGATTCAATCTTAAAGTCTCTATTTCTGATGTCTAGCCACCTTCGATCAACCTATGAGCACCTGGTTCCCTCCCTCGGGCTTACCTCAGGCTTCAAGTCGCTTTATGCGTGGGCAGGGGGCACCGCGTGCACACTGCCACTCCACACTGACTGTATTTAGTCCGCTTGTCTGATTATCCTCCAAGGTTTCTTCCCCCATCTTCTCTACCTCTCTGCTTGAACTGTGCCGAATGTCGAGGGTAATAGAATATCCCGGAACTACTCACATCCACCGAAGGACACGATAGTTATTTCGACCGAAGCCAGACTCGGTATCATTGCTGTACTACTAGCAGCAGTCCCAATTAGTCTTGCAGCATTGAAGTACTGGAGGGAGAAAAAGCGGAGCGTTAGAGAGGGTGTGACTCTTCTGTTCTTACGAGACGGGATCCTAATAACTTTGTTTCTTGCCTGAATACTACGCAGGGTACAGTTCTACCAATGTGGTGCCCCCAAGATTCCTCGCACGAGACTGGTGACCTAGGCCCAGTCCTCGGGGAATCTGAAAGCGCGACAGCTTTTTCCAATCCGACTGGTACGTCGGACTATCGCTACCCGTTCTACATCATTAGATCTCTGCCCCAACAGTATACTGACACTCTCGGCTGAAGAGTGTCCTCGCTCGGTGTACCAGTTGTAACGATTACCTGGCGACAACCATGACGATCTCTCTGCCTTAGCGGGCGCGATGCGCCGCAGTGGGTAAATTAGTGATGAGGGGATCTTGGAGTTTTCAAACGGCGGCGGAGATGTTGTAGCCTTGGGCAATTACGCATGGTTGTACTCGATGGGATTTAAAGTACATGTTCTAAGCCAGGTATATGGCGGGGAACTCTACTTAGTTGCTATGCTTATTTTTGTGTTTTTAGATACAAGAAGAAACGGGATGCTTGAAATACACCAAGATAACTTGTGATTGACAAAGTATCCAGGAAGACTACGGTACTGGCCTAGCGGATGCTGCTCACAGGGATCCAGTGGACGTTAGTACGTACTCTCAACGAGCTCGAAGCTCAACGCGGAAGCATGAGCACCAGGCTTGACAATGGTACACTGTAGGCAGTCGACACTTATTCTTTCCAAAATTCCTCACTCACTCTACGTCATGAACGCTGACACGGGTTAAGATCGTTGAAGCTTTCTGCTGGTAAGGCGAAGTCCCTGGGTATCGCGAGTGGCACGGGCAATCCTACCCATCAGTGGCGCAAACTTCGCCTTGAAAGACCAGGGCGCGCGAGGTTGTTTCTCTGAGTTCCGGCCGCGGTCAGAGTCGACCTCCCGAATACTGACAGTACTGACGCTATACCCACGGCGGTCTTGGTCCAGATCGACGGACTCCTGATCCGGCTGCTGGGCTATCATGTCGTAGTCGAGATCGAACTCGATGTGCGGTGGTAGGGGGATGTCGCTGCCTATGGTCTCGAGGTCGCGGCGCATGAGTATGGGTCCTGTGGTTGTGAGCGGGAATGGATTGAAGGATGGGGAATTGAGTTCTTAGGATGGTCAGCTATTGTTTAATACATTGTAGAGGAAGAGGTGTACATACCGTAGCTCCCAGCCGTGATCTGACTAAATACAACAGGGTGGATTCTGCGGACATGTCGGTCGGAACTGATAAGGAAGGGGAATCCTCTCTGTAGATCTACTGTTAGTGACCCTGTCGTAATTCCCAAACGGACCTGGGTAGGAAAGTGGGATGGTTATGGGGGCGTATGGTACCTCTGCATCCATCTCCCCGACATCCACAAACCACTCTAGAGCTCCACCGAACAGCTGAGTCTCCAGAAACCTACCGGCCTCGCCAGCCCGCTGTCCATCCTGATACCCTGGGACAGCGAAGGCAGGGGGGGTATCGGATCCGCCGTTCCCGAGATACGTGGTGAGCATGTGGCCGCCTACCTCGTGGACGATAACCGTAGCGAACATGAACTGCCACTCCATGTATGCCTGTCGGTTATGCGCCGATCGAAGCATGGCTGCGAACTTCTGTAGACATCGTTAGCATCAAGTATGTAAAAAGGAGTATAGTAATGAAGAGTAATTGGGCCCACCGCTGCATTGAGCGAAATACTGTCGTGTGTCGGGTTCCACGACTCCAGAGTCCCCTGCCAGGGATCCCTAGTGTGGTAGGCGAAGCACCCCGGATGGGTCAAGTTCTGATCGATCGTGAAGACGGGGAAATCACGGCTGATCTTGTCGAGGAACATGTCCACGGCGCGGGCGGCGAACCACTTGCTTCCATTGAACCGGTTGAAGTGAGTTTTGTTGTTGTCGTGGGTCATGGCCATTTGGGTGAGGATTCCTCGGGTTACTGGGTGGTTGAGGATGTCCAGGGCAGTGGATATGGCGATCGTAGCATGGATGTAGCGCGGGTCACTTGGTCCGTAATAGATGTGAGGACCGTCTTCGCCATAGAACTCGTCCCTGACTGCGATGTTTGTGATGCGGCGGTGGTACATTGTAGTCCGAGGGCCCAGTGGGAGCAGAGAATGGGGGTTTGATGGATTGGGGATGGAGACTGGGTGTGCGTAGAATTGATTGATGCGGCCCCGGGCCATTGAGGTTCGGGTAGCCATCGAGAGCAGAGAATCGGGCTTTGAGGAATGGGAATTGGAGACTGGTTGTACGGAGCACTGATTTATAACAGCTGTGTCAAGAGGTTTAAATGCTAGGTTGAACGAAAAGTACTCCTTGGAAAGGTATGAAGAGGTGCAAGTTGTTAGTGGGAATAGTCTTGTAGATGTCAATATATAAGGAGATGGAATAAGTTCTGGATAGCCATGTCCCATTTGAGTTACTAGCTACATTCACTCGAGCTGTGAATACACCTAGCTAATGGAGTTGAGTCACAGCAGGAGAAGATCAGGAGCGATACTTCACCAAGGGGGGCCATGGCCTAGGGTATAAGATGTCACATGACGGACCGGTCGAGTACTCCAGGAGTATTTAAGGCACAGGCTCCCCAGTAAACACTCCCCAAGATGTCGGGCATCCTGCCTGACCCTGGGCTAATCCACTGGGCTCTGTGACTTCGCGATACGCCGTCCGTTAGGTCGGATGTTATATCAGGTACCACCTGCGAATTGTAGACTTCTACGTACCTTTACGCCAAGGCATGTCTCGCTCTGTTTGAAGCAAGCCTGGATGGCAGCCCAGTGAGGTTACCTACTTACAAGCATATGCTCTGTAAGTAGAGTGTATGTAACCGAATCTGGTAAGGCGTTACCCCGCTAACCTGCTGCAAGCGCCGTGAACCGTCCTCCTTCCAGCGTCTACCCTCGTCCTCCAGACCCCCTCCTCCTTTATCTTCTGCTCTCTTCATACCCGAGGAAGCCAGGCATGACGCTAAGCGACCCGCCGAGGGCAGCGCTCTCTACGCTTGAAACTCGACATCTTGAGCTCGTCAGAAACACTGTGCTGCGCATTCTCTCCACCAAGCAGGCCGAGGACGTCTTCGCCGAGGTAGCAGACGGTCTACCAACCCAGGAAACAGCAAAGTACAAACCTCATTGCGATGAAGAAGAGTTGGATGATAGGACGCAGCCCAGCGCTCGAGCGCGGGATCTCGTACGAACCTGGAGATCTGACTTTGACCTCGGGTCTCTAGAACTCGAATCAAACGTAGGCTTTCTTCCCCTGGTCTCCCCAGTATGATCTATGCTCAGAACTGTTCAGGTAATATCGACATATCAGCAGACTCCGCTCCAAGCGCGCGAATTTAAGGCGAGGCTGATTGAAATAACAGCGGTGGTCATCCACACCCTCGCCGCGCTTCTTTTCAGCCATACCAATCATCCACCGTACAAGAAGCCCCCGCCAAAGAACAAGATCGTCATGGTAGATGGTTGGCCACAGGTAACCGACGAACTCGTTCCCAGCCGGGTACCCACATATCTCTACCACAATGACTACCTGGATGACGATATATATCCCCTGGGAATCGCAGACATCGCGGCCTACTGGGCCGAAACACACCTCTTCGGGGGTGTGGTGGTTTTCTACCAAGGCGACAACGAGACCGAGCTGCCAACGGATCTTCTCCCTCCATCCAGTTTGCCATTAGACGATAAACGGTTCTTGGACGTCTACCTGCACCCCGACTGTCGCTTCAAGGTGTTCAGGCTGTCAGATGCACAGATAGACCAGTTCGTCGGCTTTGGCGTCCACGGAGAACCCTCGGCCTCTTCGCCGTTCCCTCTCAAACCCGAGAGAAACACCGTTCGTCTTTTCCCGGCAATAGCAATGTCGCATTACAATGTATATCGGAGCAAGAATGACCGTAAGGTGCGCGAGATAGACATCGCTAGGCTTAATTGGGGCGGGCGGATGGAGGACGATCCGCAGATGATGGAGCTTGTCGAGGAGAGGAAGAAGGCCGAACTCAAGCAAGGGAATGATGGAATATAGCCCTTTATGTCTAGGGTCTACAACATCTTTTCATGAAAGTTCGAAGAAAGCAGCTTCTATATTTTGACGGCTCAAACCGAGGCAGATGCCCAATCTAGGCTCTAAATAAGCGTAGTTACATGCAGTTCTCCTTATTTCCTCGAGGACTTCAACGACCAAGATCCTCCTAATCTCTTTCGGTTCTGTAAGAAACGTGGATACATTTCAAACTAGTGCAAACTTTCCAGAACATTAGCGCCGTAAATCAAACAATGGCGATTACATACCAATTATTTTCAAGACCAGCTTAGACCTGAGTGAGGACGATGGGCGAGCAGTCATCACCAGGAGTCTGGCCATCTTTGCGGACAGCGCCAAGCTTGATCGTCTGGAAGAGCTCATCCAGCGGGCAGGCATAGAAGCTGCCGTGCGCCCAGGTGAGCTTGCCATCCTGGATGGAGAAGCCAGCGTCACCGGTCGTGGAGCGGTACAGCACGTCGCCGTTGCTGCCGACGTAGACTGAGGTCCGCTATGTAAGCACTGTTCTAGATGGGGATAAGGCTGATCATATGGTACGTACAGTTCTTTCCGTCGGAGGTGCTCAAGTAGCCGTTGCTCACGATAAACTCGCTACCCTGGCTTTGGAACTCGACGGCATTGTTGGCGGCAAAGATCTGCTTGCCGTTCTCGTGGAGATAGCCATCACCACTGACGACGAACTTGGTGGCGGTGGAGGTCGCAGCTAGGGCGAGGGCAATGGCGGAGAAGCTGGTCTTCATGTTGACGGTTGGTTGGGTTGGGTAAGAAGGGATTTCTTGAGAGGATTGTTGGATGAGTGGTTGATGATGTTCTTCGGACAGCATACAATGAGCCTTATATAGAGAGTAGCTACCATGGTACTCACAAGAAACATCGCTAAGTAATATAAGAGTTACATCCGCGCGAGTACCCTGATGAATCTCCAAATCCACTTTCAAAGTAGTAAATCATTGAATAGACTACCCAATGCTAACAGAATTCCACCGACAGTGCTTGAGTAATTAATCACAGGGACCTTGAACGGCTCATATAGTGCTGATATCCACTGGATGCAACTAACTGTCCCTTATTGACCCACTTATTCAGGCCTCCAAGGTGCCCTCAACGTCGCTTCATTTGTCAGAGGCCAGGAAGTACATTGTGATTTTGGCGCGGGCCTCATGGGCTGTGCGCTGGGAAATCAAAAGAAGGAGACCCTAAGGGCACCTTTCTCTTTCCCGGAGCCCATGTATTTGGCCCGATCTGAGCTAACTGGCACAAAGAAAACGGATTCTTTCTCTATGTAAGGCTTTTCTAACAGATCTGCTCGTCTTACTAACTACCACTCGCTATCTAGTTTGGCTAGTTGATGTGCTATACTGTCTTTAACCACAATACATTCAGCATGAATAGGTTCTTTGCATTTGCACGCGGAGAGATCGAAGGAGCTGTCGAAGGTGGAGCTGCCGACAAGGTTGCTGGTGGTGACGTGCTCGTCTATAGATTAATGTATCTGGGGGAGAAACCTGCCGCTTCTCTGCCCGACAGCCCTAGTGCCCTAAAAATCGCTATCATCTTGACTTGGTGTTCTTCATGGTTGGCCTACTTGCTAGTTACCACTCGTCTAATACTGATACTGTAGCACAGCCAGGGAATCAGTATAACAGCAGCAACTGGAAGCCTCACGCGTTTCAATCATGCGATAGCCAGGATAGCAATTACCAACCAGAAGCCCATCCACAAACAAGGACCTTGTGCAGTTTTGCAATGTTCATCTAATTAAGGCTTCCCCGCAGTGTCCTGCTCCAGCTGCATGACGAATCATGATTACATTCTTTGGCAGACTTTGGCAGAATATTCACTCTATAGTCAATTAGGTACGCGACGTCATCTTCTATATGCAAGCGCGTCATGCCAATTTCCATGGATCTTGGGACCCTCTAATCCGGAATTTGGATGCTCCATGATCTACGTATAGACATAAGATCCACACAATCATACACTGCATAATGCATAGACCAATAGTGACAAGGCCTGTATAAGGATTCAACGCCTCACCGCGGATCCCAAGAGAAGGAGGGCGTCATTTGGAGTCTAACCGAGGAGAACCCGTGGATGTATGGATAGCCGTTACGCGATGATAGCAGCAAGGGAGACATGGACGCTAGCATTTGCACTAATCCAAGGAGTGAAACAAAAAGCGGAACCAACTGCTGCGGCTGTCTTGCTCTCGAGTGATAGACGTCTTGGGATGACAATACATTCGTCGCCCGGGTCAAATCCCAAACGGCGTTCAATGGTCTGCTCCTACCTCTTAGACTCCGTAGCGTGCAGAATAATTGATGCCTCTATGATCAGTTCTCACTCTTTGTGGCTTCTCCGTTTTGCTCGACCTCGTCTTCAGGGGCAGGAGGGAATAGGCCACACATTCAAAAGAGCCATAGGCATCAGGTAAGTCAAGGCTTGCAGTCCAGGAATCCATAGCCTGTATAACATACGAACCTTTACTGTGAACCAAGATACCTCTGTAAATGCACAAAAGAAAGAAAGTCATGTAGTACGAGATGATTATCCTGTTTATTCTAGGCTCATATTATTCACTCCTGCCTATCCCCTTGTATGATCCCGCTTATCCAAAGCGTAGCACGCCGAGAAGCCTCAATTTTGGGCGGCCCAGTGCCGCCTTTGAACAGTGCATATTTATTGACCAGATACAATAGGTCATCATGAACTCTGTATGGAAGTGTTAGTTTTGGAATTGAACGGCCATGACAGGCAGAAGGAATACAATGATCCTCGTGTCTGTTGAATAGTCCTGACGCTCCCACAATAGTTTACTTAGAGAACTACGTTCCAGAACACCAGGTAGAGCCTATTCCAGTCAATGCACTTATATACTGGCTCGCCAGGCGGCAGAAGGCCTCGAAAATCGCCTGCCGGTCCCTCCCTCCAAGTGAGACGGGCTTTCCATTGCTATTCATCTGCTGTACTGAGGTAGACGTTGTGGCCATCCTCTGCTGAAATCGCCATCTACACCCTCAGGGACGCCTGAACCTCCATCGTGATTGGCTGCATACAGATCGTCTGAACCACTTGTCGCTTGGCCAATGACACGCGGCCAACACGCGACTCGGGTCCGGGCTTTTTGTGGGTCCTTTTCAGCCGCAGATCGTACTCTTTATTTACCAATCCTTGTTTTCCATCTTTCTTCCTACAACCCCAACTCTCCCCTCAGAACCACCACACAATGTCCTCCCAACCCCCACTCCCACCATGGGCTCTCCCAGCAATAACCTGGACCCTCCTGCAAACCCTCACAGGCCTAACAGCAACATTCACCCCGGACACCTCGCGCCTCCGCTACCTAGCCGCCTTAACAACCGCCCTCCTCGCCTACACATTCCAACTCAGCATCCAGACCAACTTCGCCGGAACGCGCCCCTCAGGCCCCCTCGTCGCAATGTGCTGGGTCAACGTCCTCAACGCACTCGACCTGCTCCTTCTAAGCCGCGCGTCATACTCGGCGCAGGCTGTCTATCTCCGAGCCAAGGAGGAAAAGAAGGACGACGCCACTAAAACAGATCGAATCCGCAATTTGGAGTCCCCACGCGCAAAGATCGTCTTTGCGCTCATCCTCCCGTACAATTACCGCCGCATCGGGACGCCCTGGCAGATCTCGCGCTTGCCGACCGTCGCCGCGGGCTCAAACAGATTGCGTTTTTGCTGGTACTCCGTCGCAGCTGGAGTTGTTGGGGTGCTGCTAATCAATACACTCACCCTGTCGCCGTATGACAGCGACCTCCTCCTCGCTCTTGGAAAGCTCGATACATCGAAGTCCGTCCTGCTTTTACCACTGCGCGTTCTGAAAGGCAGTTCACCCTTTTACGACCTCTGGCTGCAAGCGCGCTTCACGCTCTCCTTTGGAATCATCACGCGCGCAGCGATAACGGCGTCGTACACGGCTGGCGCGGTTGTTGCGGTGCTCCTCGGCGCTGATCCAGCGGACTGGCCGCCCGTCGCGGGGAGTCTGGGGCAGGCGTGGACGTTGCAGCGGTTGTGGGGGTGCGTCGAATCCTTACCATGTTCATCTTGAAGCATGACTAACGGTGTACAGCTACTCGTGGCATCAAACGCTCCGGCGCCCTCTATCCGCGAACGCGACGTTTCTCGCGTCAGTGCTTGGATTTGAGCCTCGGAGCCCGGGGGCGCATTGGATCCGGGTTATGTTTGCGTTTGTGGGATCGGGGATCGTCCATGCAGCGTGTGATATGGGGTTCGGGATTCTATTTGAGAGGAGTGGTGGGCTTGTGTTCTTTGTGCTGCAGATTCTGGGGCTGGTTGTTGAATCTGTGGTTCAGAGAATTGTTGCTAGGCTCGGGTTTAGCACGGATGGCTGGGTAGCTAGGGCAGTTGGGTACATCTGGGTTGCGACGTTCTTGCTCTGGACCACGCCCGTCTGGATCAACCCGATTCTTGTAAATATTGTGAAGGATGGGGTCAATGGGATGAGTCCCTGGTTGGGGCTTCGGCCGGGGAGGTTTTGAGCGAGGAAGGAAGATCTTGATCTGGGGAAGTAACTGGGAGGGCGACGTAGTGGGCAGATGACGGAAGGTATAAAAAGTGACGGGGCTCATGGTATTTTTTCGGACCAACTCATATATTTTATCATGCGGCGTAGGCGGACAGGCCATCACAGTCCGAGCAGGAGACCAAGCACAACCGCCGATACCAATAGCAATGGGTTCCTGCCCACCGCAGTTCCAATCGCACCATCCGTCTCCGCAGGCGCATCAAACCCGGTTGGTGTAGTCTCCGACCCTGATCCCGAGCCACTAATCGTAGTATCACCCGTCTCCTCCGCATCACCATCACTCGTACCCGTGCTCGCCGCCGTACTCGTCGTAACAGTCCGAGTCGGAAAAACAGGCTCATTCGTCCACCCAGCCGGAAGAACCAAGCTCGAGCCTCCCAGAACCACGGTCGCCGTCATCACCGGATCGCTTACATCTTCGGCCTCGGGCACACTATCACCGCCCTTCCCAATCTCGAGGATGCGGTCATCGCCAGGGTTCCTGTTTGCCTGCGCCAGCGAAATCTCATTGTTGTCGAGGTCAAAGACGACATATGCGCTGCGAAGGAATGTATCGCCTAGAATTGGGAAGAAGTCGACGGCAGGTAAGATGCCAAAGAGGCAACTCTCTTCATCGGAGTCGGTGTCCGGTAGCGGGAGGGCGTTTCGTCCGGGTCCGGAGATTGCATCGTGGAGGACGAGTTCCGACAGCGGGACGCGGATCGTTACTCCGCTGAACGTGAATGTGATGTTATAGTCTTCGCGACCGACGAGGTACGTGTCGCATGGAACGTAGCCAAACTGCCCTTGCTGATAGAAGTGCACATCGAGATCGGAGTAGATCTGCGCGACGACGTTCGAGGGGAGGTATGTTAACGTCGCGCCGGAGTCGAGAAGCGCGACAAGAGGAAACTCTGCGGCTCCAGTTGTTGATCGCGTATCTGTGTATGATTTTGCAATGCTATCGGAGGCGGATTCAACGCCCATCTCCGTGAGAGTGAGCCAGAGGTGGATGTAGTCCCCCATATACTGTACCACTGGCAATGTTTGCAAGGTACCGGTGTAGTGCGCTGTGTTTATCCCACCGAAGAGAATGCTCCCTTCGTTTGAGCCGAGGCGGTTGAGCCAAAGGCTGTAGGCGTTGCTCTTCGTGATATTGTCGGCTACCAGGAGCTCGGGGAAGTTGCGGTAGCGATAGTCTGCGACAACGTTGGCGCTGTAGCCGATGCCGAGGATGCCCTCTAAATAAATGAGTTAGCTGACGATTTGGTGGTGGACAAAGTGTCCACGCACTATCTATACTCGACGACGTCGCAACAGCAAACTGGACCCCCGGTATGTCCGCGTTCTCAATGCTAACTGTGTCGGTGGCATAATGCCCCTCCGCCCACGAGCGATCACCATACGAAATCCCAAACTCATCAGACAACGGCACGTACGACGTCGAAGAATTGGGGTTGTATAGTCCAAAGTCGTCGCAGCGCGTCCCTCGCACGTCGCAGACGGGGTTCTCGGCGGATACGACCCAGAGGTCGGCGCTGCCGGTGTCGACGGAGACTGTGAGCGATTGCGGCGGATCTCCGATCGTTATGTTCGTGGAGTAGATGTCGCCGCCCATCTGCATTATCAGCAAGATACTCGAAGGTGAATTGCGGGGGCAGAAAGCTGGGACATACCGACTCCCCGTATAGATCAGCATCGACCACGTCCGCCTGCCTTCTGAATCGCCTGCGATCTCTCCCCACAGGGTCATTGTGGTAATTCCTTGTCAGTCCGAGATGAAGAACGCGGGGTGAGTCGCTCTCATGTAGAGACAAACTGCAGAGCCCCTCTACCGCAAATGCAGCAAGCCAGAAAACGATTGAACCCCTCATAATGACCCTCCCCGGTTGAGATTGAAAGAGGCCAGAGAGAAATTTTCAGGGGACGGTCGGCTTTTTGATTTCTACCCCTACGACCTGTCAGTCATCGTGGCAGCCAGTAGGCGGACAAATCCCGGGTCCCGGCAGGCGTGAGGCGTGTTCGTGTTGCGTCCTGGGCGTCGGACAGACAGGCCACTCTTCAGCTCCGCTGCGCTCTTGGCGTGTCTTCTGGTGCGGAGATTGGAGGCCCAAGGTTGAGGAAAAGGTGAGATAAGCTGTGGCTGGTGGGCTAACAATCCAGAATGGTGGATTTGGAGGTCTTATTGGCGATGACAACTGTGGCAAGCTGCAACCTAAGAAGAGTGGAGCAAGGTTTAACCGTTAATTCGTGAAACATCTGACGTGGACCTCGGACCAGGATGGGCTGAGTTTGGTGTTCAGGGGGCCTCGTCGGATGGTGCTTTGCAAAGAGTCAGTGCCAGTGCGGAGCGACGTGCCGTACGGAGCTCTGTTCCTTAGCAGACCTTGAAGTCATTGGGCTACAAGCTTGGTCTCAGACCAAGTGGTTGCGTCTAATTCGGTCTGAAGAGCACGGCTTGGGGTGGGATGATACAGTCATTGACTTGTTCAACGTAGAATGAAATAATACTGAATGTTCCTGGGGACCGCGGGGTAGAATCTAGAAGACGGAGCCGTGGTCTGTCGCCGTGGATCCCCCTGGAGCTGTACCCACAGTCCCGCACTGTCGGTATCCCCAGATTTCAGGGATTCAGGTTCATGTGTATGCCGTGGGAAATGAGACGAGTTCTCTGTCGCGAACCATTGTCCAGAAAGTTTCAGACGGTCGCCTCGCCAATCGTGTCTGTCAGCGCAGCCTCAATCACGCAATTCTTCTTGGCGCTGAGCAATATTGAAGACGCCAGTAAATCGTTGATAGCGGGCTTTCTGTGGTGGAACCCAGCAGATTGCTTTTTCTGTTGGCTGTAAATATAAAGTGTCGGTCCCCGAGATCTAAATCTTGTTGTTCGCATCATCTCGCCTTCCCGGCCTCATCGTCGTCCATTGCCGAATACCATCCAACCTCATCACGATAGTGTCGCCGCAATGAGCACCGATAAAACGAACGTCACAATCGTGATCTAGACCATCCATCAGCTCAATTGAACCTTCTAGTTGAGATTCTCCTGGCTCACCGCCGTCGTCAGAAACGCAATGCAGTTCAGCTCCCATCCACCCGAATACACCGTCCCCAACGCTATCGCATTTTGCTGCTTCCAGAACCGATGTGCTCCCAGTATTGCCGTCAACATAGCCGCGCAATGACAAGTCACCGATAGGGGAACGCCGACATCGTGGTATCCGAGGCCCTTGCTGGAGTGAGCAGATTGGAGCCGGAAGAGCTGCGCGATAAGGACGCCTTGCATTGCAAGGATGACCGAGGTGCGGATGTACGCGAGGAACGTTCGCTCAAGAGCTAATGATTGAATCGAGGCCGTTAGCAGTGTTCTCCGACAATTCCTACACGTGCTGTCCCTCAACCCAGTTTTCCAGTACGGGAAGAGAGCGACCCACCGAAATAATCCCGATTCTTCTTCTGCGCCACCGTCAGGACAACATTCCTCGTCCAGAACCGCTGTATCCGCCCGATGATCCCGTCGCGTCGCCGCTGCGTCTGCCTCGTCTCCGTCCGTGAAACCGTCCGGCGCGTTGTGATACGGTATTCTCCCGATGAAATCGACGCGCCCGAGTCATCATCCTGTTGCGTATCGATTTCGTGCAGCTCTAGGTTATCTGGGTCGAGATTGGCTTCGTCGCGCGGAGATCTTGGGCTGTCGGTGTCGGTGTGGGTTGCCAGAGGTCCGGGTCTCGGCATTGACCCCACGGGGTTAGGGGGAGTGGTGGATCGAGGTGACGGGATGTGCTCTGCCATTGTCAACAAGGCTCATGGAGTTCGAGTACTCAATGCCCGCGGAATGATAAAACGAGGTGACATGGGACAGGAGAACCTTTGAGGGGAAAACAGGGAAGCTCCAGCAGGAGGGCGGAATGCGGGAGCCGCTCCGAGTGCCCGCTGATAAGAAAAACACGGCGGAGATACCGAGTAGTGAGGTCATTGGTTCCACAACAACATTCCAGACTCTACACTATAGTAACTATATCGCTAGTATAAACAAATGATATTATCTAAGACGCCTTCGCTAATCTGAGATCGAATAATCATAATACCAATCAATCCTGGAAAACCCAGCAGATAGAGCCTATTTGGGTGGCGGTGAAGCTTCCCCCTATATATATTGTCCGTCGCTGCTGGCAAGTCTTGCGTTAGCACCGTAAAGCAGGGACAAATAATTATTTGTTCTTGTAGTTTCTGGAGTACCTACTACCAGTGAGGAGCCCGTGCCCTGCCCTAGTAATAGTGGCATTAGAAGCGGTTTATTGTGGTCCTTGTCGATTAGAGCAGGGTTGTGACACCGCCACAGAGGCAAGATATAGTTCTGCGAACGGGCTGTATAGCAAAAATGTCAACATAGAGGACCAAACCACCTTGAACATACTGATAAGGGAACATACGATTATGAGCCTCAGAGCCCCCGCCTCCACGTTTAGCTCTCTTCCTCCAACAACGGTATCCAGAGATCGAGATAGGAACGATAGCGAGTATCGCCGCAGCAATGCCGACAGCAGCTTCGACAGATATACCAGGCATCTGAATCTAGGAGTAAGGGCCAAATTGATGTAGGGCTCAGTGATGACTTTGAAGTTCGGGCAATGTGGTAGTCGCAAAATGACAAGCAGAAAACAATAGATGTGGAATATATCAAATTATGCCTACTAGTAGACATTGAGGGTGATAAATAATACAAGATCCCATCTGCCTTGTTGTGGTAGAAGTATCTGGATATCTTTTATTGTTCGTCCTCGATATCAGCGAAGGACGCCATGACTACTGCTATTCCTCCACGAAGCATATACTAGCGGTCAGCTATTGATACGAACCATACAAATGAACGGGGGCAATTTATGCCGAACACCGTTTTAGCTGGTATGATATGGGCATGGCATAAGCTGACACGGAGTTGCACGGACGCTGCAGCAGAGACGCAGCCTTGTTGCTGCTGTTATGGGCACAACCTTATGCAGCCGAGCCGGCCCGATCCAGTTCCCGGACAAATAGATCCAGTCACTTTACGGAGTATGCATTATTCCTGACAGCCCGTGGGCGGAATGAGGAGCCGCCCGGGTCCCGGCGATAAGAATAAAATGATATGCGGAGATAGTGAGATCATCGGTTCCACAACCACATCCCAGCCCTAATTTATTCAGCAGTGTATATATTCACACATTGAACATCCGGCCCAAAACACGGGGTTTTTGGACCGTTATGCTCGACGCCAAGAAGATGGCCTCGACGCCAACTGGGAGGCCTGGCCCCCTAATGCCAGTCTAGTTACAACTATACGGACTTTCAAGCATCAGTAGACTTCTTTCGGGTTCAGGCTGCCTATCAATCTTCAACTGGCTGTGGTGATAAACGCTCTAGCTATATCATTGGTAATTAGAGATAGCAAGCCACCCCGACTGCTTTTGCCATAATGCTACGATGCTCTCCGGGATGAGTGATGGACAGCTGGTTCGTATATGGGTAGAGATTCACGAGTGAGGCAGGTGTTTATTGGGGAGCTTGACCCAGAATTGATTCTCTGTCAAGACTGGAAGGAGATAAGTGGCAGAGAGAGCAGGCATTGGTCCAAAAGATGATTAAATAGGCTGGGGTAGGGCCAATGCATCTAGCTCCCTAGAGAGCGACGATTACGACCGCGCAGTGGCATTACCCACTGTAGGGCAAAAGGACATGAAATGCAGCGCTTGAGCCTGGACGGTCTTAGTTCCACCCTCCGCATTGTGACGCCCGCTGGGTTGTTACAGGCCTGTGTGATATTAACATAAATTCTTCCTCTCTGCCCTTTAATTGGTATAGGGAAGAGCTAGAATGGACCTGCGCTTACTGGAGGTCAGCCTTACCACTGGTAAATTTAAAGCAGACTAGTGTCCTACCTAAGGGCACGGGCTATCGTTGTTATCTATGTCAGGCGTGAGCTCCTGGGTTAAGTTTAGGAATGGCTTTGTTCTTCACCTCATGTCTCCTATTTCGCCATAGTCAGTCAATAATTGTCAGTTACTGAAGAGCGTCTACAGCTCATCTTCCGCTTATGCTCTGTGTCGTCTGCGCTCGGCTAGTCCATCTACCTACCTGCTCTCAACCGCACAGAAGGACGAATTGTAAGCAGTGGCTCGTGACTTCAGAAGTCTAGATATCTTCATGGTTTCAATGGCACAGTAGCTAGGCCTGGACATTGCACTAGGTGGCAATATAAAGGCGGCCACGATCCTTCACTGGCAATGCTTAGGGTTAAGTCCAGAAGTGAATGAAGCATCAATTTGGGGATTACGGAACTTCGGAACTCCTCGAGTCCTGATATAAAACATCTCTTTGCTCCAGAAAGAACTTTCCTCTACTCACCACCTTCCATCTCTACCTACCTCTATCCGTATCATATTCATCAAATACCATTTCTACAAATCATCTCAAAAAACTATCAAAAAACCATCTCGAAAAGCCCCGCCATTTCAACAAACCGTCCAGAAAAAACATCTACCTCCTTTATCATTATCATTTTCCATTGATACTACAAGCTATCATCAATACCACCTCCACCTACGCCCGAATTATCGACGTCCAAAATGTCCACCACCAATACCTCCAGCAGCTCAGGCCCCGGCGCCAAATTCCGTCTGATGGACCTCCCCTCCGAACTCATCATAATGGTCGCCGAAAACACCTCGTCCTCACGCGACCTCCTCCACCTCACAATGTCAAACAAGTTCACTTACGAGCTCCTGGGCCCACGTCTAATGACAATCAACATCGCGCACCAAAACGCCAGCGGGCTTAACCACGCCATCCGCAAGAACAACATCATGCTCGCCTCCGTTTTCCTGGACGGGGGCGCAGACGTCAACAAGGCCTGTCGTACCGCGGCGCAAGGAAAGACCCTCGAGCAGGAAATACTGCGGGACATCTACAAGCGCACCGCTGACACAAACCCAAAGGGGCGGGTGCAGATGGGGCTGCGCGCCCTCGCCCAGTTCAGAACGTCCGGCCGACTTGATCCGCCCCTCTATGTCGCTGTTAGCCATGGCTTGCTGGAGATGGTCTACTTCCTGCTGTGTCGTGGCGCGGATCCGACGGCTGCGGCGCATCGCGGGTATCCGAGTGCGTTGGCGCGGGCGTCGTATGATTGGAATGAGAAGATTGTGGCGCTGCTTGTTGGCGCGTTGAAGAGGGCGGGGGCGAAGAAGAGGGATGTTAAGGAGGTGTTTGAGGTGAATGCTGCTTTGGGTGAGCTTGACAGGGGGCTTTGAGGGTTGGTCTTGTTGGAATGCCCTGACGAGTGTGGTGTTTGGCTGTCAATGATGCATCCTTTCCTTCGGGTTCTCTTCTTCATCTCTTCTTTTTCGTCTCTTCATTTCCTTCTCTTTCCCTTCCGCGTTTGAACGTGTCCGAGACGAGTACGACCAATTGTTGGATCAATATCATGCTTGGGTTATGTCATGTACCGACACTATTGGGGTCTTTTTGTTCAAATGTCAATCTACCCAGGCATTGTTATCCTCAGTTGGTGTCGATATCTAGCCGACGATGTGTATTCTTACCTAGATAGTCGCCCCCAGCGAACTTAGATTACAATGTGATGATAGAAAAAGAATACAACTCTCTTGAAATGAAGTATACGCGCTAAAACCATAGGACCCCGTACTTCCGTTCAAAAAAGCCCTTATAAGTGCCCATGTGCTTCGTAATAGTGACTGCAGCCGCGGCATGCCTCATGGGTTGGCACAGTCTTGAAGCCGGTAACTGTTCTATTGAGTCGTATCGACCACCTCGGCTGAGGGTCTACCTGAAGTAGCGCCTGCTTGACACATGCAACAGCCATGTTACCCCAGTCCTAGGACGTGAGAATCGTTCGTTACGGGGCCTGTGTCAATGTGTGCCCATCCGCTTTCATTTCATCGGGTTGGATTTGCCCTCGCGGGCTATATCTGGGTCCATTAAGTGGGTAAGACCTTAAGCTTGCAAACGACAGAACCAAGCTGGAGGTCACTGTGGTGTAAGCCTAGGAAATCACTGTCTTTCGTCATGGAAGGTCAAAGGTACCTGTAGAAAGAGTACCCCTTGCCAACGATCGCACTCCTCTCCCATGACTTTCGGCTCCAGAATTGCTTCAGTAGGATGTCGGCTATTCTTGGGCGGTTCGCAGGTGTCTAGACCGTAATTGACGCTATCATGCAGGTGTATTCGAAGGCGCTTCTAGTCTTCAATTTGGAGGGTTCGAGACACTTAGTGGACTTAGCAAGTGTTGGGTCAACCAAGCTACTGATTGGTGTTCGGTGAAGGTTGATATTTCATGGAGAGGGACCCTTTTTAGACCTTCGATGGCCAAGCCACAAAATCGTGACTTCGCCAAACTCCCATAAACGGATCTGTGGAATTCAAACAATTTACCGAATTCTTTACTCCCTGGTGTAGCATCAATTAGCGCCAGCCCGGAGGCTGTTGTGCCTATTGCGTAGCCGGATCGCTCGGATAGTACTCCGGAGTATATATAGGGGAGTCGGCGAAGCGATCGTCATTAGAGAGGTTCTGCCACGGGAGCGCTCGGCGAAATCCATTAAATTCGTAGTGCCGGCAGTTTTAAATTAGGTAATATTATATAACCCCAACGCGGCGCGCTAAATATACTAAATTATTAAATTAAGTATAATATTTATAACACCATATAATTTTATATAAAAATATAAATATTATATATAATATATTAATTAATAGTACTAATACCCCCCCTAATATTCCTAGTTATTAAAAATAAATAATATAATATTATTTATAAACACCTTAATAGTATATATTAAAAAAATTAATTAATTAATATTATTAACTATATTTACCACGGCCCTAAGCTTTACTAGCTATTTAAATTTAATTTTAATTAAATACCGCGAGAGTGCTAGTTATTTTACTTTTAATAAGTAAAAAGTACTTTTTTTATATAAAGACCTTTTATTAATTAAAAATAGCTTTAATACCTAGGAAATTTATTAAATTATACCTTTTTTATTTTAAAAAAATTAAATATTAATATTATAACATGCTAGATTTTAAGCTTGCCTTTTATTTTATATTAATATACCTTTTTTTTTCTTATAAAATAAAAACCTTAAAAAGCTTTTTTAAAAAAAGTAAAGGCTGGCTATTATATATTTATATTAATACTTTTTTTATATTATTAAGCGCTTTAAAAATATACTTTATTAATATTATTTTTTAACTTATATAAAAGCTTATAAGTGTCAGGGCCAACATTTTTCTGTTTGATGTTACTGGAGCTAATCCACTAATAGTCTAGAGTTAGCGCCTTAGGTAACCTAAGCTTTAGCCTTAGGCCGCCAAGGCTTAGTATACCTTATTATTATATTAGGCTATATAACTTAACTAGGTTATTAGTATTTAGGGTCTTAGCTACTAGTTAAGTAAGGCTAAAATAAATTTTAAATATAGGCTAAAGTAAGAACCTATATATAAAGTATTTAAATTTATATTTATTTTTTAATTAAAAATAGCTTAAGTATAGCTTAAAGGTTTATAAAAATAGCCTTAAAGCTAGTTTTTTTTTTAAATTTTTAAGTAACTTTTTTAATATTATTTAATAGGGTTTAAAATACTTTATTTTTATTAATTAAATTTTTTTATTAATATTTTTATTATTAGTAAAAATTTTTAAAACTTATTAATTTTATAATTAAAGTTGCTTGCACCTACTACTTTTTAAACTTTTTTAATAATAATATTTTAAACTAAATTTTTAAAGGGTAAGTAAAGGTAGTTTATAAGCATTTTAATTAAGGTTTTTAAAATTTAAACTTAAATAGCTAAAAAAGTGTCCCCTTTTTTATTTATACTTAAAAATTTTATTACTATTAAAAATAGTTAAAAAAAAAAAATTAACTTAAATAATTTAGTTTACTAGCTTAGTAAAGTATAGGGTAAAATATACCCTTTATTTTATTATTTTATATTATTATTAAAACTTATTAATCTAAAATTTATTATAATTAAAGGTGTTTTAAAAAAAAAGCAGCCTAAAATTATAACTTTTAGCTTATTTATTTTTTAACCCTAACATAATTAGTATTATATATTAAAATTAGGATATTTTTTTAAAAAAAAATAAGGGAAAGTTACCCTTATAACCTAAAGCTAAAATAATATTAAATTATTAATTTTTATATTAATTTTTCTATTAATCCCCGCGCTAATTTTCTTATTAATACTTTTAATAAGCTTTAAAAAAATTAATTTTAGTAATTTTTTTAATTTTAGTTTAAAGTTAAGCTTAAATAATTTAAGCTATTATTTTAAAATTATTTTATCTTTAAAACCTAGTGCTAGTAAAGCTAGCTTTAAGGGGTTTAAAAGTTTTAAATATATATAAAAAAGGTACTAAAAGGCTATTAAAAATTATAAGCTTTACTAAAAAAAAAAAGGCTTTTTAAAAGCTTAAAATTAAGTTTAAAAAGGTTAAAAAGTTAAAAAATTACTTTTATAACGCCCCTAAAAGGTTTTAAATAAATAATAAAAAAATTATATTTATTATTTAAAATGCTTTAAAAAATGCCTGTAATTATTAAAAAGGTTAAGTTAAATTTTAAAATAATAAGTAAACCTAGGCAAATTTTAAAAAATTTATATATATATAAGTTAACCTAGTTACAAACCAGGGCCACCGCGCTACTTAATATTTTTTAATTAAATAATAAAATATTTAAAATACTATTTTTTAGGGACTTTACTTTATAAAATTAGGCCTATACTTTAATAATCTAAAGTTTAAGATATAAGTACTTATTAAAACTTATAATAAAAATATTTACTTATACTTAAAAAAGTTAAAAAAACCCTTAAAAACTATATTTAAAGTAAATATAGTAGTAATTTATATAAAATTTATTAATAAATATAATAAGGCCTTAAAGGCTAAGAAAAAAAAAAGTCCGGAGCTAGTTCTAATTTTAAAAATAAAAAAAATAAGGATAACTTAGGATAAAACTAGAATAGTAGTAAAGTGGCTTTTTTAAAAAAGGGAAAAAAAAGGTAAGAAAAAAAGCAGCAACTTGCTTTTTAAAAAAAAAAATATTATAAAAAAAAGGGTTTTTATTTTAATTATAATAAATTAGGCTACTTATTAAAGGCCTGTTTAAATAAAAAAAAGCTTAAAAAAAAACTAGTAAAAAATAAATAATAATTTCCTGGTTTTAAGTTATTAAAGTTATATAATTTAAAAAAAAAAACTACTTTTCTTATTCTTGCGGATCTTAAAATATAAAAAAATAAAATAAATTAATAATTTAAGGTACTACTTAATACTAGGGCTAATATTAATTTTATTTTAGTTTAATATTTATAAAAGTAAGGTATTAAAATAAATACTAACTATATAATATAGCTAGTTTAATATACTAATAATATCTTTATTTTTTACTACGGGTGTTTGCAAGCCTGTACTTAGGTTTATAATTTAAAAAAAGTTATAAAAATATTTAACTTAGTATATTATATTATTAATTTTATTTATAAAAACTATTAAGTAGTTTTAAAATATCCTTAAATAATTAAATTAAATCCAGACTTTTACCTTATTATAGTAAAATAAACTTAGTAAAATTATATATTTTTTATTAAAATTAAAATATTATAAAAGTTTATAAAAACTATGCGCAGGAAACTAGTACTTATAATATTTTATTAATTAAAAAAAATTAAAAAAAAAGTAAAGGTAGTCCTACCACCCTAGTATATTTATTAAAATAAAGTTTTTTTTAAATAAAAAGCTACTTAACTTTTAATTAGTAAAGTAAAGCATAAAATTTTATTAAAAAAAGGTAAGAAGCCTTTATAGGGTTTTATTTATAATTTTTTTAAGTATAAATTATAAATATTAAAAAAGTATTTTAATAAAATACTTAAAAAAAATAAATTAAGTTATTTTAAAGTAATACTAAAGCGCTAGTGCTTTTTATTTAAAAACCTAATAAATTTTTATATTTTTATATTAATTACCGCGGTTTAAATATAATAATTAATAAAAATTAGTATTTACTACTATGTATTAACAAGCTAATAAATTAGCTAATAAATACCTAATACTTTACTAAGCTAGATCTGCGTGACATGTATTATAGGATATAAATTAAAAGGGAAGATAAATAAAAAACGGCGTTTTAGACTTATTATAATTACTATAAATATATAATTATATTTTTTAGCTTAATAAATATACTAGCTATATTTTAATTTTATATAAATATAGCTATAAGCGGGATTTTTAATAAATTTTATATTATTTACCTTAATAATATTCTTATTTTTTTTAAAATAAAAAAAAAACATGTGTATCATGTTTAAAAAGTCCTTAATTAATTAAAAAGGCATAATTTATATATAAAATTATTAAAATATAGTTTTTATAAAAAAAAGGTAAAGTTTTTAGGCTTTATTATTAAATAAAAAAAAATATTTATTAATTTAAACTATAGCCGGACTATTATTAATTAGCTAGAATTAATATTATTTTATAAATTATAGGTTTTTTTTAAGCTTTATAAATTACTTTTAATATTTTATTCCTAATTACACCAAAGTAACATGTTTAATAACCTAGCTTTTAATAAAAATAGTAAAAAAATATAAAAGCAGGCCTTTTTTATTCCCTATTAATATAAAAAATATATTTAAAAAAATTAAATTAAACTTTACCGGGCCACTAGTACTATAATACTTTAATTTTAAAAAAAACTTTTTATTATTATTAACATATTAGGGTTTACTATTATAAAAATTATTATATAGCTAAAGCAAAAAAAATTACCTAATAAAAAAAAATAAGACTAGTAGCGCCTTATAGCCTTTTATTTTTATTAATTATATAAATTAAAGCTTTATTATAAAATTTATAATTAAAAACTACTTGCGGTAGTTAAGTGCTTTAAAAAGTAATATTATTATTTTAAAGGCTTTTTATATTTTATACACGTGTAGTATAATTATAATAACCTATATTATTTTTTTATAATAAAGGTCTTAAATTAAAGGTAGGTATAATAGGTAAAATTACTTATAGCTTATAACTTTAAAATAAAGTATAAGCTAGGCAAGTATAATTTAATAAATATATTATTATAATAATTAAATTATATAATAAAAAATAAAAAGTATTAAGTTAAAATACTCCCTACTTTATAAAAAAAGTTAAGTTTATTTTTTTAATAAATTACTACTAAAATAATACTAGAAAACCTAGCTATTTTTCCGCGTGGTTAAGCTTATAAATACCTAAAACTTTTAAGTCTTAAAATATTTATTATAAAAATAGTAAGCAAAAAAAAAACTACTAAACTAGTTATAAATACCCTTTAATAATAATTAATTATAGCCTAATAAAAAAATATTTTCACTAGCTAATTATAATAATAGCTTAAAGGTATAATTCTTATTAATTTAAGGCAGGCCTTTTTTATTATTAAATAATATAAAAAAAAAAAACTTTTTTTTTATAAAGGTATTATTTATATTCCTCCTGTGCCCGTGTTATAACATAAAATTATAAAATAATATTATAATAATTTTTATATAGGTTACTTTAATTATAAAAGAATTATTAAATTACTTACCTATAAGTTTTAATAAAAAAAGCTTAATAAAAATACACGTGCGTATATTAAAAAATATTTTTTATATTAAAGGTTTAAGGTTTTAAGGTAATTACCTTAAAAAAGTTTAATATTTTTTTTAGTACTAAATATACTATAAAAAAATATTTTTATAAACTTTATTATTAGCCTACCTTTATTAAAGTATAAAGGGCGCGTTTATAACATAATTTTAGTAATTATAAATTAATTTAATAAAAAAGTAAAATATCTTTTTATTATTAATAAAATTACTGCAAAAAAGTTAGCTAACCTATTTATTAAAAAAATTATATATAATATAGGGTCGCCCTAAAGTATAATAATAAATTAAGGTTTACTTTTTACTTTAAAGTATTAAATAGCCTTTTATTAAGCGCTGTATATTAAGTAATAACTTAGTATAGTATATTATTTTTAATTAAATAGTTAAATTAAGTGCTAGAACTAAACGCTTAAAGTATATTTACGCGTGTATTATAATTATTAATAAAGTAATTAAATATTATACTTACTACTAGCACGCTTTGCCTATAATAACTTAAAAAATAATTTAACTAGCTACGCTTTACTTATAGCAAGCCATAAATAAAAACTAGTAATTTTTAGGCTTAAAAACCTAGAAAAATTAATATTTTATTTTTTTATTAAAAAGCGCTTACGCCATTTAAAATAGCTTTATAAAAACTTATAAAATTATATAAATAAGTTATAAAAAAAGCAGGCGCTTTATTATAATTAAAAATATTATTTAATAAAATTTAAGGTTAAAAACAATATTTTAATATTTTTAAAAAATATTAAATTAATATATTTAAGTAAAAAACTTAACCTAAAGTATAATAAATTTTTTAAAATTAAATTTATTATTAAAAAGCAGGCATATTAGCTCCGGCTTACTAGTATATATAATTAATTAAAGATTTATTTAGTATTTTATATTTTTTTTAAAGCTATTTATATAGCAAGATAAGCCTAAAAGGGAAAAAAAGTAACTATTAACTATAAAGTTAGTTAATAAAAAAAAAGAATAAAAAGTTAAGGCTATTCTTAAAAAATAATAAATTTATAAATATAATAAATTTTTTATTAAGTAAAAGGGCTGGCCTAGCTATAAAAATTTATAAAAATTACTTTTTAATTTTAAGCATGTATAAAAAGCCCTAGTAAATTATAAAAAACTAGTTATAATAATACTAGTCCGCTGCTAGTTTAAAAAAAAAAGGTAATAATTTTATTAAGTTAAATACCTTTTTTTTTACTAGGTTTTAAGGTTTAATAAACTACTAGTATTATTAAAAAATTATTAAACCGCCACTTATTTACTATTAATTATTTATAGCTTTAAAAAGGGGTATAAAATCTTTTATTTTATAAGATTTTAAAATTATACCCAAGGTTATAAGTAAAGTAGTTACCTTTTTTATTTTTTTATAAAATTTTAAGATTTAATAAATTATAGCTAAAACACCACTGGCTTGGTATTAAAACTTATTTTAAATTATAATTTAAAATAAAAAATTATATTTATATTAAAGTTAAAGTATTAAAAAAAAAATTTTTTATTTTTTTAAAAAAAAAAAAATAATAACTAACTATATGGTAAAGGCTATAATAAAAAACCACTATTTAATATTAGGAGTAGGAGTAAGGGCCTTTTTAGGTATTTTTTTTTAATACCTAGTATTTTTTTAAAAAAAAGGCGTGATGGGCTTGTTTTTTAAAAAAAAGATATTAATAAATTAATAATTATCCTAACTATTATTAAAATA
>NW_020797892.1:2207991-2209454 GCF_003369625.1 Aspergillus mulundensis | reverse complement strand
TTTATTTATTATAAAAAGGTAATATTTTTTTTTATATAAAATAGTAGGGGGAGGCAAGTACCCTTATTATAAATATAATAAAAGTAATTACGCCCGGGGGCTAGATAAATATAATTATTAAAGTTATTAATTAACCTATTATTTTTACATGCCTAAATATACTTTATATATTATAAATAAACCTATTTTTTATTAGCTAATATTTATACTAAAACTATTTTACCAGCAGATTAATTAAAAATAGGGTATACTTATAAAAAAAAAAAGCTAGAGGCTAAAAAAAAAGCCCGGGGGGGTAGTAGTATAAAACCTATAATAAGGGTATTAATAATAATAATAACTAGTATAATATAAGGTAAAATAAAAAAAAGCAAGCTAAAAGGCGCGGGGGCTATAGTTAAATAATAAAATAATTATTATAAAATTAAAAGTTAGTATATTTAATAAAACACTGGTAAAGCGCCACTAGTTAATAGTTATTAAAGTAAAAAAAACTTATTAAATTATTACCTATAATTTTACTATATATTTTAAAAGTGCCTATTAAATATAAGTTATACTAGTTATTACTATTACTATTACCGCCTAAGAACTAATTAAAATTAAAGTTTTTAAACCTAAAAAAAAATAGGTATAAAAAAAAAATTAAAAATACTAAGGGCTTTTAAAATTAATAAATATATTATATTAAAGGGGTTCCATAATTATACTATAGTAAAAATATAAAGGGTAAAAAAAAAGTATTTTAAATTACTATAATTATAGTAAGGCGCTTTTTTTTTACTTATTAAAAAGCTAGGGCAGTACCTAAAAGGGCTTTTTTTTTAATTATAATAAAAAAAGGGTAACTTTTTATTTAGTAAAAAATTTAATAAGTTTAGGAATTTATAAAATTATAAATTATGTTATAATTTATACTTTTATACTAGGTATTATTAAAATGCTGCCTTTTTTTTAGTTATAAATAAATATTATATTTTATTTAAAGCGCTATAAATAATAAGAATAAAATATTAAATTTAAGATATTAAATAATACTTTAATAAAGTTAAAAATAGCAATAATAAAGCTGTGTTTAATATTAATATTAATAATAATAATAATATTTTATTATTATTTTTTTTAGTTTAGCGGCGGGTCGCGGACAACCCTTTAATTAAAAAAAAAAAATTATTAGGGCTAATATTTCTTTATTTAATATTATTAAAGCTAATTTACTAATAATCTAAAGTTAGTACCTTAAATAACCTAAGCTTTAGCCTTAGGCTATTAAGGCTTAATATACTTTACTATTATATTAGGTTATATAACTTAACTAGGTTATTAGTATTTAGGGTTTTAGTTACTAGTTAGGTAAGGCTAGGGTAGGCCCTAAGTATAGGCTAAAGTAAAAACCTGTGCATAAAGTATTTAAACCTATATTTACTTCCTAGTTAGGAATAGCTTAAGCGTAGCTTAAAGGT
>NW_020797892.1:2114336-2207801 GCF_003369625.1 Aspergillus mulundensis | reverse complement strand
AGTATTTTAATTTAAAAGTAACTTACTAAACTCCTTTTTTTAAGCTTTTTTAATTTCTTAAAAATAATGCTAATAAAAAGGCATTTAAAATATTTAATTAAAAATGGAACCACGCTAAGCATGTTTTTTTAAAAATTTAAAATATTAATAATACTATATAAAAGTTAATTATACTTTTTATTTAATAACTTATTAAAAATAAGCTTACTATAAAGGTTTTTATTAAATTAAAGTAGTAACTTACTTTTATTAATTTTAAAACTAAACTTAAGGCCTTTAATAGTTATATTACTACCCTTATTATATTAATTTAATAAAAAAAAGTTACTTAATAGCTTTAAAATTATAAGTATATTTATTAAAAGATTTTACGCCTTAAGTAACCCAAGGCTAATAATAAAATAGTTAATATAGTATTTTTAAAGGCTATTAATAAATACTTAATAGCCTATATAAAGCGCCATGCGGATTAATTAAATTATAAAAAACTTAGTAAAACTAATTATCTTACCTTTATTTTTAAGTTTTAATAATATCTTTTTACTACTAATAGCTTTACTAAAACCTTTATAAAAGAAATAACTTTTACTATACTTGTTAAAAAGTTAAATTAGCCCTTTACTAATAATTTAAATATTAAAGGTTTTTTTATTAATAAACCTTCCTAGGTATTAATTAATAATAAACTAATTTATTTTTATAAATACAAGCATATTATAAAATTTTATTATAATTTTATATATTCATGCTGTTTAAAGTCCTATAAAATAAATAAAAAACTAAAAAAAAAAATTAGTAAAGTACTTAAAAAAAATAATAAATATAGTAAAAAGCTTTAAAAGTTAAAGGTTAAGGATACCAAGCTTTTTAAAAATAAAAAAAAAATACTAAAAACTAAAAAGCTTAGTAAAATAGCTAGAAAAACGCGTAATTTATAATTTTTAAAAAATATTATAAAGTAGCCCTAGTATTTAGTATTTTAAATAATTTAAAACTTTAAAATATCTTTATTTTTAATACCGGTGCCTTTATTTATATTTATAATAATTTTAGTTATTTTACCTTTTTAAATTACTTTTAAGGTAGTAATATTTAAGCTAAAAATATAACTATGGCTATATAAGGCTATAAATTAGTTTTTATTTATTTAAAAGTATTTAATAAAGGGATTATATTATTTATACTACATAAAGTTATATATACTTTTAAATTTTACCTTAATATTATAGCAGCAAGGCCTTTTTAAAAAGCTAAATATATTTAAAATTTTAACACCCTTATACTTAAGAATAATAAACTAGTTTTTTACCTTAAAAATTATTTTTTAAGCCTTTAAATAGTAAAACTAAAAAAAAGTTTTTTAAAGCTAAAAAAGGCCAACGCTCTAACTTAATAAAAAGTTAAAACTTTAATTTAAAAAGTATAGTTTTAAAAAGATTTTAAAGCTTTTTACTAGTGCTTAAAATATATTAATAATAAAGTACTTAAGTATTTTTTTATAATAATATAAAAAGTTAATATTTTTAATTTTTAACTATTTAAATACTATAATACTTGCTAGGTTAGTTAGGCTTTTTAATAAATATTTAAATAGCCTAAAAAATTAATTACCAAGCTGTTTATTTATATTTACACTAATTTTATTTTTATAAAGCCAGTAATAAATAAAGATTAATAAGTAACTTACTTTTATAATAAGTTTTTTAAAATATATTAGGCTTATACTTACTAGCTTAAAAATAATTATAAAAATATTATTAAATAATTTATATAATTTATATAAAACTATTATAAAGTTACTTTAAAGTTCCTATTTAATAATAATAAACCTACCTTTAGTAATAATATTTTTAACTTTGCTATTTTTAAAGGCATTTTTTAAAACTAGTTTACTTTATATTTTTTATTTTAAAATAATATGGCCAAGCGCTCCGGAGGCATCCTAATTTAAAAAGCTAAAATAATAGCTTTATATAAAAATATTTTACTTAATATATAGCCCTAGGTTATAAAAGCAGTAGCTTATATTAATAATTAAATTTTTATTAAAGCTATTAATTAAATAACTTTATAAAAAAAACTTACTAGTAAGAAGCCTTGTATCTTAAGTATTTAAATTATTAAGTATTTTTTTAGGCAAGAAGATCCTAGGAGAAAGGCCTTTATAAAATAAAATTAAGGGCCTTACTTAAATATTTTATAGGCTATTAAGCCTTAAATATTTAGTAAATTTAATTTTCTTAAAATTAGCGTGTTAAAGCTTGTAAAAATATTATTTTTAATAAATTCTAGCTTTATAATTTATAAAAACCATTTCTTATTATTAATATTTAAATTAATTTTTTTAAATTATTAATTAAGGTTCTTAAACCACCCTTTTACCGCTATATTATTAAAAATATAAACCTAAATTTAAATTTTACTAAATTTTTTTTAAAAAAAAAGAAAACAAGGGTATTTTAATAACAAGCAAGCCAAGGGTGGTAAAGATATTTAAGAATAAAAGTATTAAAAAAAATAAAAATAAAAAAAAATTTAGATATAAGGTTATACCTAGGCCTAATTTTAGTAAAAATAAGGCCTTTAATTTATTAAAGGGGTTACTACCTTTTTTTACTCTAAACCTTACTTTAAAACCTTATTATTATAAAATTTTTATATAAAAATTAATATTAGCTAGTTTTTTTAATAAGTTATTATAGCTTTTATAACAGGTTATATGCTTTTAAACTTAAAAAAATTTATTTTTAAACCTAGCTAGTTAATAATTATTATAAAAAGTAAAGTAAACCTGCTTTTAAACTTTTATTTATTTTATTATTAAAAATATAAGGGGAGGTAAAAAACCAAAAATTAAACTTATTATTTTTTTTAAATAATTAGTTAAATAAAAACTAGTACCTTAAAATAATTAAAAAAACTTTAAGTTTTATTTAAGCACTTTAATAAGCTATATAAGCTATATTATTATTATAATTATTTTTAATTTTACTTTTTATAATTATATATAATTTGCCTTTTCCGCCCTTTATTAAAACCTTAAAAAAATACCTTTATTAAAATAAATTATTACCTTTTTTTAAGTACTAGAAGGATCTTAAGAACTATTTACTTAAAAATATATTTTTTAAAATTATTAACCTTAAATTAAATAAACTTAAAAAAATAGGAGCATGGAAGGTAGTTAATAAATAAAAAGTAGGTTTAAATAAGCTAATTTCCTTATTATAAGTATTTATATATAAGTTTAATATAAATAGCTACTTTCTTAAGGCCAAAGCTTAAATTTATATATATAAAGATTTTAAACTAGTTAATTATAAAGATAATTAAGTAGCTATAGCCTTTACCTATTTTTTTTAAGTTATTATAATACTTATTACCTTTTTTAATATAAATATAAGGTAATATAATATTATTAATACCTTTTTTAATATAGGCCTTAATAAGCTTATATATTTTTAATTTTTAAATAACCATAAGTAAGAAAAAAAGCTTTTAAAAGCTTTTAAAGTTATTTATAGCCTTAAAAAGTTTTTTTACCTTTAATAACTTAATTTAACTACTACCCTACGCAAATTTAGCTTTACTATAGTACTTAAAAAGGAATATTTTTTTACTAGTAAGCTAATAATTTTTTTAGTATATATAAATAATTTTATTTTTATAAACCTTTTTACCAAGCAAGGCCGCTTTATAATAACTACTTTTAAAAAGAAACTTTTAATAAAGTATAAGCTTTAGTATTTTAATAAAGCTAAATAGTTTTTAAAAGTTTAAATCCTTTAGGATAGGCCTTAACGCAAGCTTTAACTTTTTTAAGATTTTTATATTAAAGTTATTACAAATTAATTTTACCTAAATATTATAATTTAGCTATTTTTTACCCTGCTTTTATTACCTAGCAAGCTTTATTTAAACTTTAATATAACCACCTTTAAAAATATTAAAAAAATAAAATTAAAAATTAAATTTATTAAATATGCTAGTACCCTTATTTATTTAAATATTTTTTATATAATAAGCTACTTATTAAAACATCTTATTAATCCTATAAATTATTATTAACATGTAGTAAATTAACTTATTTTTTATTTTTATAACACACGCTTTTTTACTTTTAAATACTCCGGTTTAAATAGCTTTAAAAATAAGATTTTTATTAAAAAATATAAAATTTATAAGTTATACTTTAATATAATATTTATAAATTATTTTAATTAATTTTTTAGCATAGGCTATATTTATAAGTTATATAAGGGTTTAATTAAATAAAAGGTTATAAAGTAATGCTTAATTACCACTTTTATTATTAAAGTTAAGTTACTTACTTTTATTAAGGCCTTTAAAGCAACCTACTAGTAGTAAAAAGTTTTTAAAACCATGTAATTTAATTTTTAATACTAACTTTTAATTTAATATAATAATAAATAAATAATTAATATTTTTATTAATATTAATATATAACTTTGCTTAAAGCTTTACTATATTAATATTTATAATTTATGGCTTAGGTAGGAAGTTTAGCATAAAAACCTTTATATTAAATAAACTTTTATTAATTAAATAATTATAAATAGCCTTATAAAGGCACTTACTAAATAATAATACTAAAAATTTATTAAAAAACTAGGTTTAGTAAATATTTCTAGCCTTATTTTTAACTAATTTAAAAGTAAGTAGGCATTAAGGGGGCGTGTTAGCTAATAATAAAGTTTACTTAATTTAATAAAAAAGTATTATAATACTTTAATAGTATTTAAGTGCCTTAGGTAGTTTTAATTAAAATATTATAATACTTATTATTAAATTACTTACTTGTATAACTATAATATTTATAATTTTTTAAATATTATAAAGTATTAGTAAAAGTATTTAAAATTCTTACTATTTTTAGGAGCTTAAATTATTTATAAAAACCCTAGTTAGCTCCAGCTTTTAAATATTATTGCGTTCCTTATTTAATTCTCCAGTATCTATTTAATTAATAGCTTTCCTTTACACGGTATTCAAAGGGCCTCATATAAATAGTACTTTTTAGCCTATATATAGGCTAATTAATAACTAATAGTTTTTTTATTTTAAATATAAAAAACTTTATAAAATAAAGTATTAAGGCCTTATTATACTTAATAGCTTAATTTTCTTACTTTAAGGCCTATATAAAGGCAAGATTAATAATATTAATATATAATATTAAAGTAATATTAAGTAGTACTTAAGGTAATTAAATAAAGGTTAGGAACCTTTATATTTATATAAAAATAGTATTTATAAAGGTAAATATAATATTATTATTTTATATAATAAAATTAAAGGCAAGGTTTTTTTAAAGTAAGCTATATTTAATATTTATTTATTAATATTATATATATTAATAAAGCAGGCTTTTAGTTTAATTTTAAAAAATTAAAAATTATTTATATTTAAGCTATACTAGTGTGTTAAATTAATTTTAGTTATAATTAAATATAAAATAGCTATTTTTTTAATAAATATAATAATATGCCTCCACAAAAACTAAATATTTTAATAATTTAATATTTAACTAATAGTAGTAAAGTAATATTTAAGTAAAGTATTTATTTAAATATTTTATAAAGCCTAATATTTAACCCTAAACCTTATATATTTTTTTTTAACTAATAGTTTATATAATTTATTTTTACCTAAAAATTAATTAAATTTAGCTCCGCGAAGCCTAGTTAAAAATACTTAAAAATTAAGTAATTAAAAATATTTATAAAATTTATTTAAAAAAAGGTTATTTAATAATTAAATTATGTTTTTTAAATAGCCTTTTAAAAAAATAGTTAATAGCTAGCTAGAAGTTTTAAAACCCCCTTTTAAATAAGTAATATTAGTTTAAGTAGTGGTAAAAAATAATATAACTAAAGTTTATATAAAAGTTTAACTTACCAGCCCTGGAGTTTATATAACCTTAATTTAATATTTTTTTTTATAAATAGCTACTTTCTTGCCTAATTAATTAATAAATTTTTCTAGTATTAGTATATAGCCTTATAATTAGTTACTTATAATATAATACTTTATTTATTAAAATTTTTTTTTTTAATTTTATTAATATAAAGTGCAAAGATTTATAAGGCTTTTTTTATATATTTATTACTAGTATATTTTTTTTTATTATTTTAATATAAAGCTATTTAAAATATTTATTAACAAGCTATATTAATTACTTTTTTATTATTTTTTAGCTATAAGTATCCCTTTTATAGGCGTGTTTAAAATTAACTATAACTTTATTTTAAAACTAGCATAGGCTATTACTAGTTATATATTTTAAAATAAAAATATTATAACTTATAATAAGTTATAAATTATTATTAGCAAAGTTTTTTTTAGCTTATTATTATAATTAAGGCTAAAAGGTAACTTATAAAATAGCTTATAAAATAGCCTTTAAAAGCTTTATATTTAATTATACTAAAAATATAGTACTAGCTTATATTATAAAATTAAAAAATATTAAAGGTACCTGTGCCTATAAAAAGGCTTTAAGTATAATAATTTACTAAAATAATTAAGGGTTAACTTAAAAGTTAGCCTAGGTATTTTTTATTTTTAGCTATATTAAAAATATAATATTAACTTATATTATAAAATTAAAAGGTGCTATAAGTACCTATATTATTAAAAAGGCTATTAGTATAGTAAAGTAATAAAAATTAATATAAAAAATAAATTATTAAAATATTATTATTTAAGGTATTACTAGTGGCCCAGGCAATAGCGGTAATATAGGTATTAAATTAATTAAAAATTATATTAATTATTATTAAAAGTTAAAAAGTATTTTAATAAATAAATTTTAAGTATTATTTATAATATAAAAGTTGCTTTATATATAAATTTTAGTATAAAGTAATTTTTTTTAAAATATTAAAATATATTATAAGGCTTTAATAAATATAATACTTACTTAACCATGCTAGCGCTATGTTAAGCCTATTTAAATTAAGTAATAGGCATGCTTAACAAGCTTAATACGTGCTTAATTTTTTAAACCGCCTTTTTAATTAGGACGGCCCTCGGGCGCGCTAAGCCAAATTAAATTAAGCATGCCGTTAAGCCTACGTGGCAGAACCTCTCTATTGCAGGATCAGAAAACCCAACAAGAGGAGCAAGATCGGAAGGACGAACCCGATCGATGGCGCGGACACATCTCCCGAGGAGGAAGCTGGAAAGGGGACAGGACACGATTCAGGGAACAGCAGCAGCCTTGTGGGGCCACCTTTTCTCGCAGTGACATCACCACAAAATCACTCCCCTCAGCTCACCCAACTCCCAACTCCTGCAGGCAAACATGGCTTTTCCCCCTTCACTTCCACAACCTCATCTGCGAGAGAATGGTTGAAGCGCAGAACAGAGCCGGGGCCATCTCCTCCGAGGACTGGGCGCACACCAGCTACTCAACCGCCCACCGGCTACGCGAGGGACGTGACACCAGTGTGCGGGTGTGTGGTGAGTTATCAGCAATTGCACTTGAGCTCGAGCTTGCAGGATACTGATATGACTTCCGATAGAGGACGGCCGTCTCGATATCAATCTCTGCATCCACCAACCATGGATACAACCCATTGTGCGCCATACGAAAGAACACCCGTACCCGCGAGACTCGGTGCACCGGTGCGCATCCTTCACCCTGAATCGAGGAGAGGAATACCACCTGATCAACTTGAATATCGTAATACAAGTCGTCGGGTCGCGGGGCGACATCCAGCCTTTTCTCGCGATCGGAAAGCAGCTCAAAGCGCACGGCCACCGCGTCCGCCTCGCGACACATCTCTCGTTCCGGGAGCCGGTTGAGAAGGAGGGGCTTGAGTTCTTTAACATCGGAGGAGATCCGGCGGAGCTTATGGCGTTTATGGTGAAGAATCCAGGTCTCATGCCGGATCTGCGGACAATACGGAGCGGCGCGATCCGGATGCGACGGAGAGAGATGAAGGCGATATTTTCGGGATGTTGGAGGTCGTGCTTTGAGACTGGCGATGGGACTGGTATCGAGCATCATATCAATGACAACCCGGATCCATTGAGCGGGCAGCAGGGCGTGGATTACAGGAGCGTGCCGTTTGTTGCGGATGTGATTATCGCCAATCCTCCGAGTTTCGCGCATCTCAGTTGTGCGGAGAAGCTGGGGGTCCCGTTGAATATGATGTTTACGTGAGTCTTACTTTGCCGGTGGTGTCTTGTTATGAAAGCTGATGGTAGTAGCATGCCTTGGTCCGCTACGCAGGCTTTCCCGCATCCTCTGGCGAACGTGCAGTCGCAGCATACGAAGCCATCTGTCGCCAACTTTGCGTCGTATGCGATTGTGGAGATCATGATGTGGGAAGGACTGGGAGATTTGATCAATCGCTTTCGGAAACGAGAGCTCGGGCTGGACCCGTTGGACGCGATTCGAGCCCCGAGCATTGCGCACCGGCTGCAGATTCCGTATGCTTATTTATGGTATTCTCGCACCGAAAATCGAGGCGTAGAGCGATACTGACTTCGCTTAGGTCCCCCGCCCTTCTCGAAAAACCTCTCGACTGGGGCAACAACATCGATGTTGTCGGCTTCTCTACACTCCCTACGGCACAAGATTACAAACCCCCAGAGGACTTGGATAAATTCCTCAACTCTGGGCCTGCGCCAATCTATATTGGCTTCGGCTCCATTGTCGTTGACAATCCTAAAGCGCTAACTGACATCGTCTTCGAAGCGGTGCAGAAGGCTGGTGTCCGCGCGGTAATCTCAAAAGGCTGGGGAAACATCGGTGCCGATAAGGCCGCGTCCGACTCGATCATGATGATAGACAAGTGCCCGCACGACTGGCTCTTCCAACATGTCAGCTGTGTCGTACATCACGGTGGCGCGGGCACAACGGCCGCGGGACTGACCCTTGGCAAGCCCACCGTCATTGTACCCTTCTTCGGCGATCAAATGTTTTGGGGATCGATTGTTTCACGAGCTGGGGCCGGGCCCGATCCAATTCCTTACAAGAGGCTCGACGCCGATAAGCTGGCCGAGGCAATCCAAGTCGCGCTGAAAGACGAAACAAAGAAAAAGGCGGAAGAGATCGGGGAGCAGATGCGGTCTGAGCGCGGCGCTTGCAATGCGGTATGCAGCTTCTATCGTCGTCTCGATGTTAAGAGTCTACGGTGTTCCCTGTGCCCGCATCGGCCCGCTGTGTGGTGGGTGAAGCACTCGCATATCAAGCTCAGTGCGTTCGCGGCGACCGTCCTCGTCGAAACGGGGCTCGTAAAGCCGCATGATCTTGTCCTGTACAACGCCCCGTCCCCGTCATCGTCTGCATAAGCTAACAACTGCAGGTATCGCGCAAAAGAATACGACACCAGCCGCAACCCGAGAGGCCCCCTCACCGCGGGCGCCGAAATCCTGTACGGCGTCATCACTGACTTTGTCGCTGCTATGGCCGCTATGCCCACAGATATGGTGGAGATGTTCCGGGGGAATCACCGACACGGCCGGAGACATTCCAAAGGACATTTTAGGCACGGGGGGAGAAAGCCACCCTCGCCGGTTCGCAAGTGGAAAAAGGAACATTATGGACAACGCCATCTGGAGCGCGAAGCGGCATCAATCAATGACAGTCAGAGTCAGAACCAAGGGCATCGAAGCAGTTCTGAGGCTGAGAAGAGTACGGATAGGACCGAGAATGATGCGGCGAGTAGCTCGGCCTCATCGTCACTGACGTATGCGTCCGCGAGAGAGGAAGCATCGCACGCATCTCAGACCAACGTCCCGAACACAATCCCCTCTTCCAACCCTGGCGACGATACTGAAAGTACTGGGGATACTGACGTCGGAATCGCCGCGCTCCCCGTCATCTCCAAGGCCTCAACAAGTGAAGACATCACGGACGACATGCAAACTCTAAGTCTGGAAGCTACACTTCACCGGCAGCAAACACGGGACAAATCAATCGACACCCGCGAAGTGCTTACGGACGCTCGGTACCACATCGTCCGGGCCGGGAAGCACATCCTCGACTGGATACTCTTACTTCCGACCGACCTGACGTTGAGCTTCTCGAAGGGGTTCCACAATGCACCGAAACTTTATCACGATACTATGGTGCAGGAGATACCGACTGTGAGGGGTATGAGAGGTGGGCTACGTGCTGCTGGGACGGTATGTTTACCACAAACCACTGCTATTGACGCACGGAAGCTGACGATATGCAGGAATTCACCCAGGAACTGTACCAGGGTGTCACCGGTATAGTGACTCAGCCTAAGCACGGTCGGAAAGAGTCCGGGACGAAAGGAATGCTGAAAGGCGTGGGCAAGGGCGCCGGCGGTGTTGTTCTCAAGCCGATTGCAGGTATGCCTACTCTTCTCGACTGACTATGCTCATCCTATACTGACTGCCTACCAGGACTTTGGGGTCTCGCCGGATACCCACTTGAAGGACTACACAAGACGCTCCGGAACAGTTTATCACGGAGCAAGATCCGCGATATACTCTCTTCACGCATTCAGCAAGGGATGGGGGAAATGGTCGCGGCATCGCCGGAAGAACGCGCAGCGGTAATTACACGATGGAACGAAATTCATTCTCAGGGCGCGAACGCACATACATGATACCCAGTTTATTTCCTGCTCTTAATGCTATTTGTATATATGCGGCTTCTCTATGTTTAGCTCTCGTTGACAAAAGTCACGTTGCCACCCTCCAAGCTCACCCGCGTGGCATACATCGCCCTCCCACCCGAGGGATCCTGGTTGTTGATGTTCGCGTGGAAAACAAACTTCGTCCCATCGGCTGAGACATCCGCACCGCCAGGACCACTCAGGGGCCCAACATCGCTGGAGTCGCCCGGCGCCACGACCCGCCCGCGACGAGTCCATGGGCCCGCAACAGACGGCGCAGTCGCATACTTCGAGTCATAGTCCGGGCTGTTGAACATATGCGACGAATAGAGGAGGTAATAGAACCCGTCTGCTTTGACGATGCTCGGTGCTTCAACGAGCGGCCCGTCGCTCTCGTCGCGGTCGATCAGCGTCACTGCGTCGCCGACTTTGCTGTACCCGTTGTCTGCGACTTCTTGCAGGACCAGGGGGGTGGGGTGGTAGTTCTCGTCGTCGGTATTCAGCGCACTCCCGTCGACTTTATACGCGATATAGAGGGTGCCGTCGTCGTCGCGGAACCCCGACGCGTCGATGGCCCCGCCTTGGGAGAGCGGGCACGCCCAGGCTTCGTCTCCGTCCCCGTCCCCGTCGACAGCGGTATACGGGCCTTCGATGGCGGAGGATATCGCGACGCCAAGACAGTGTCGGCGTGAGTCTGCGCGCGGGATCGCCGAGTAGTACATGACGTATTGGCCGTCGTCCTGCTTTCTCAGTCTACTGAACCTTAACGAGGACCGAAGGAAGAGTACGTACCCGCTGGAACACGTCAGGCGCCCAGGGCTGCGGGTCGGAGGCTACCCAGGCGGGGAACGGTCCGGGCAGAGCATCGTGGTCGTCGAGGTATCCCCAGGAGTCGAAGTCGGAGGAGTGCGCGACTTGCACGTTGATGTCGCCTGAGGTCGTTGCGAAGGCGTACCACCCGTCTGGGGTCTGGATGATGGCTGGATCGGCGAAGTTGCGGTTCAGGACGCGAGCTGGTTCCGCGGTTGAGAGGGTGGAGCTGAGGGTTAGGGAGAGGAGGAGAAGTGTTGAAGTTGGAGCTTGAGCTTGGACCTGCACCATGATGAGTTTCTTTCTTTCTGTCTTTCTGCTTTTTGATGATAGACGGAGTTCAGGGGCGCACCTGTCAGGGAGCAGCGACTTATACCCTTTCCTTCAGATGTATATTGCTTTTGTGATGTTCAACAGAAACTCAAATACTCATGGATCTCCGAGTCCACAATCAATAAACAACGTCATTGTGTCCATCTTGCCTGCATCGAGTTGGATGTTGCGATGGACAGGCTGTGCGGGATCTGGTTGGCTGACGGCTGACGCTGGACCCTGCTGCCACTAGGGAAGAGGCTAAGCCCAATCTGGCGCTAGGCTGCACAGCCACAGCTTACGGCAGCTTGGCAGCGTCTCTTCTTAACGAGGCCCATCCCGCTGCGGCGCTGCCCCTCCTCAGCCTCATCTCGCTTTCTCCTCTTCTGCGATCCATCCATCGCGTCCTTCGTTTTTCGAGTCGACATCGCTATCTTTATCGCATTATTGTTTATTGCACCAGCATGTCCTATCCTCCACCCAACTACGGCCACGGCCACCCCCAATACACCCAGCCCCCGCCTCCGCAGGGCTACCCCGCCGGTCCCTACCCTCCGTCCTCCTATCCCGCACCCGGCCCCGGTCCCTCGCACGGCCATCCCATCCCAGCGCCCTACGGTCACAGCGGCGGCAGTCCCGCGCCCCCTGGAAGCGCCGGCGGATACCCTTCTCCCGCGTCGCATCCCTCCCAATCGCCGTACCAGCCGCCGCCGGGCCCCTACCAGCAATACCCTCCGCAACCAGGCCATCCCGCCCAACCCCCATACCAGCAAGGCCACCCCGCGCCATACGGCCAGGCCCCTCCGCCCTGGGGCGCCGCTCCCCCGCCCGGTCAATACGGAACACCCCCTCCTCCCCACGCCGCGCCGTACCCCCCGCAAGGCGCATACCCACCGCAAGGATACCCTCAGGGCTACCCGCCTGGCCCGCCTCCAGGAGCATACGGTGCACCAGGCGGCTACCCACCAGCAGCACCAGTCCCAGCCCCTCCATCACTAGGCTACGACCCCGACCAGCGCGCATCCGGCGACGCAAGCAAAGAAGCCGATGCCCTGCGCAAGGCAATGAAAGGCTGGGGCACAGACGAGAAGATGCTGATCGACGTGCTGGCCAAGCCAGACCCGCTCGTCATGTCGTTGATCCGACACACATACATGAACAAGCACGGGCGGAACCTCGAGAAGGACCTGAAGAGCGAACTGTCCGGCGACTTCGAGATCATCATGCTCTCTCTCGCGGCGGGCCCATTAGGCCAAGACATCGCGTACCTCCGCGATGCCATGTCGGGCATCGGGACCGACGAGACGGCCATCAACGACGTGCTGATCGGCCGCTCGAACGCGGACCTCCGCGCCATCAAGTACGGCTATGTGCAGCGGTACAACAAGGCGCTCGTCGACGACATCAAGAGCGATCTCTCCGGCAAGACGGAGAAGTTTTTCCTCATGCTCCTTAACGCGGCGCGCCCGGAGCGCGGGACGTACTTTGACCAGGCGAGCGTCGACAAGGACGTGCACGAGCTGCACCTCGCGACGAACGCGAAGACCGGCACCGACGAGCTCAGCGTCGCGGCGGTGTTCCTGGCCGCGAGCGACCAGAAGCTCGCGGCCGTCTCGCAGGCTTTCGAGGCAAAGTACCACATCTCGCTGGAGAAGACGATCAAGGATGAATTCAGCGGGCATCTGGAGAAAGCGCTCCTTGCGATTCTCGCGCGCTCAAAGGACCCGCTTAAGTTTGATGTTGAGACCATGCTGCATATTGTGCCGCCGGGTGGTGCGAAGGCGGATATCAAGAGGTTGATTTACTGGGCTGTGAGGTTGCATTGGAACCCGCCGTATCTGGTGCAGGTTAAGGAGGCGCTGCAGGTGCGGACGGGCAGTGATTTTGGACGCAGGATTCGGGGCGCTTTGCCGTCTGGGGATTTGGCGGAGGCCGTGCTGCGGGTTTGGTCTTGATTTGTATTTATTTTCTTCCTCCCCTTCCCTTGCTTTGATATCTTCATTTCTGTTTTGTACGCATGGATGCTGGGTGGTGAGGTAGTATGCCTGGATGTACGTATGTAACGACTCATGATCTAGCTTATGCATTCCTATCTCCAACTCCTAACCGGTAAAGTAAAAGTAAAAAGTCGCGCTATGCTACCTACAACATGCCTACATATACATCACATCATCTCAGACATCAGACATCAAACACCATCCGTACTCAAGTCGCAACCGGCACCGCCGCCGCAACCTTCAGCCCCAGCCGCTGCGCATACTGCCTGCCCCGCACGGTGATCGATTTCGCTGGACCCTGCGTCGCCAACTGGGTCTGGCTAGCGCTCCGAGCAAGCGGCTTCGCGGTCTTGGAGACGTGCTCGTGGACGTGCACGTGCACGGGGATCTGGCTGGTGCTGGCGTTTCGGGGCGCTATGGTCGAGAGCACTTTTTCTTCTTCGTTCTCCGGGGCCGTTGTGTATGGAGGGGGAGGAGGCGTGGATGAGCTCTCACTGGAGGGAGTGGAGGGAGGTGGTGCGGGTGGTGATGTGCCGGGCGTAGGTGTAGGGGTGTTCCCGTGTGGTGATGGTGAGGACGTTGAGGTGGAGTTCCGCCGTCGCACGAGGCCGCGGACCGCGCCGACGAGCTTGTCTTTTATCATGATGGGGCTCGAGGTCGAGGTCGAGGTCGAGGTCTTTGACACTGTACCCCCAGCTGTCCCCGTAGTTGTAGGAGCCGGAAAACCAGTGCCAGTGCCAGTGCCAGGCACAACCTCCTCCTCCTCCACGCTACACTCATCCTCATCCTCATCCCCATCACACTCAAACCCCGCGTCCCCCCACCGGGCATGCATATCGATATCGACGTCTTCGGCCTCGCAGCCCGCAAACAGCACCTCCCCCCGCCCAAGCCCATACCCAACCCCATACCCATATTCATCATGATACCCGTACATATCCTCCTCATCGCTCTCGCTCTCGCTCTCGCTCTCAAGAACCTCCGCAAGATACCGCTTCATGTCGGCCTGCGCTTCGAACCACGAGCGTGTAAGCAGCTTGTGGTGGCCTAGGCAGCGGCGGAGATCGGGGTCCGGCGTTGAGGACTCGGCGGCGAGTTTGCGTTGGGATAGGTTGGCGAGGCGGGTTGCGCGGGTGGTGAGGGTGGGGTTTGGTCTTGAGGGGCTTGTTGTGCTTGTGGTGGTGGTCATTCCGGCGGCGAGGATTGGGGGGATGCGTCTGTTTGGTTTTGTTGGGGGGTTTTTGGTGGGCTTGGGCGTGGTGTTGGTGTTTGTGTAGAAGGGGGGTGGGGGGGTTGGGGAGCGGGCGAGGAGGAAGGCGGGCGGGTTCATTTTGATGGAGACCGAGGGATTGAGAAGTGGGCGTGGTGATGGTGAGGTGTAGATGTAGATATGAGATGAATGATGGTGATGGTGGTATGATGCAAGGTAGGCAGGGTCGAAAATATCCACGAAACAATAGAACAAAGCCTCAATGCCAGTCTGTGCTTTGTGGCTGTCTTTTCCACATCTCAGGCAGGAAACAAGAGCTCTTTATACCATCAACACCCCCTACCTCCAAGCTTGAACCTACGCATCGGCCGACCCAATCGCACTGCCGAGATGCACCAGTGGCATGACGAAAGCTAAAGCACACGCCAGCGCGGATCCCCAGATCCCGACCTATCACCGTGCAGAGGGCGCCGATTTAGCGGCCACGCCACGGGTGATCCATGTCATTGTCAAGGTATATTGCGTTACCTTGGCCCGGGCTATGGTCTAGAGCTGCGGGGGCGGCTATGGTAGGCTGGACGGAGTTGGTGGCGAGGGGTCTGGCCTGGTGCCGTCATTGACTGTCAACTCACCAAAGGGATCTAGACTCTCGCGATTCGGGGGTGTTGATTCGTCGGGGGGTGAGATAAGCTTGGTTGTTGGTTGTGGTTCGTAGGTCTATGTTGGTGGTCAGGGGGGTTCCGTGGTTGGGGATTGACTTGGTAAATGGGATAGGCTCGATTAGATGACAGGACGAATTAGATTAATAGGTCAAGTACAGCGAATCATATCACATCAAGTACGAAAGTAAAGCCAGCCCCATCACCCACAGCGACGCCCGCTGTATACGTATAGCCATCCCCCCGTTCTCATCACTCCGCCTGACAGCAGTCACATTCCCAACCCACGCATTCCAGTTCGTGTAATTCCCCGGACAGCTATCCTCAATCCTCCTCCCCTTCATCTGCGCCAACAGCTCCCCGTCCCTCGACAACGTCACCTCAACCTCCCCAGTCCTCCCATCAAACGGAGCAGACCCATGATACACCCCCTTCCCCCCATCCGGCGTATCACTCCAATCCGCGCTCCTATTCACACCCCCAATCGCAACCCTCACATCCGCCCACCCATCCAGCACCGCCGAATAAAACACCTTATCCTGCAACACCTCCCCGGGCTTCATAAGCACCTCACCCGAGCTCTCGCTATTCCCGCTCGTCCCCCCATCATCACACCTATCCCCCGGTGAAAGGCGATACCAAACACTGAGATTCTCCTCTTCAACCTCCACCTCCCCCTTCCCCGTCCCATTCTTATACTCCCCAATCAAGAAAGGCAGATTACTCCTCCACCCATCATGCGGCATGTCCGCCACATAATCAAACGGCGCGCCCCGGTCAATAACACCCGTCGCATTGCGCCTCACAGGCCCGATATAGTGGCTCTCGCCGTAGTCATTCCAGGTCAGGATCTCGACGTACTCAGGCTGCAATTCGAGAACTTGCTGCCACCGCGTATACCACAGGTCGTCGCCGCGCCAGACCCAGTTCTTGTTGAACTGCCGCAGGTTCGTGTAGAACCAGGGACTCACGGGCATGATGTATGCCTTTGAGTCCAGCGCGGACATGTACGCCTCGTCCATGGTGGTGTTCATGCTCTCGGCACCGTACGGCCACGCATCCCAGCTCATCAAGCCGTCGATTGAAGAAATTGACGAAGCGCGTTGTGGACCCGCAGACGTCCAGTCCGGTATGAATGCGCAGCATGTTTCGCTCCCAACATTCCGGGCAACGCGCTCCTTGATATCGGCCCAGTCGGGCGCGGCCTCGAAGCCCTCGAATGTACCGACGAGGGCTCTGCCATCGGTGTGTCGGAAGTATGCGGGGTGGGTGGTGTAGTTCGATAGCAGGGCGATGACTTGGTCTTTTGGCCAGGAGGCGTTGCCGGAGTAGTCGAGGGAGAAGAAGAGCTTGAAGTTGGTTTCTGCGGCGGCGGCGAATGCGTGGTGGAAGGAGAGGGCGTTTTCGGATTGGTTGAACCCCGCGTTCAGGGCGAAGGCGTCGAGTGAGGAGGCTTTTGCGAGTGTTATGTCGGATTTCCAGTCGGTTAGGGTGTAGTTTTGTGTGTTGGCGACCTAGATTGGAAGGGTTAGTTTGGTTGGGATGGGGTGTTAGGGGGATGGCGGAGGTACCATGAAATGGGCGAAGACGGATTTTGCTTGGATCTGAGGCAAGCTGGAAGACAAAAGAGCTAGTATGGGCAGGCCCCATGCTCGAAGAGGTGACATTGTGTGAGTTGGACTGAGGTTATGTGGTCATATGGTAGGGTATCTGGGCTTCAACTGGAGAAACAGAAAAGCAGCAAAACCAAAACTTGAGAAGGTCTTCTATTTCAAAGGACGTCTACAGTACTAATACCTTTCCACCATTCCCACCCTCAGCATCCCATCCCTCCCTCGCAGAAACTATCTACTCGGCGCCACCATTAGACTATGCTTACGAACCCGTTGAGGGTCATGGCTGAGACAGGTTTCTTCGGCAGCGATATGCATGAGATACCGCTTCTTTAACTCGTCTGCTGCAAGGGAAAGAGGGTATCAAGGTTAGGCTATTCGCTGCAATATGGTGGATAATTGGGGATATGTCCGATCTGATATGAGATGCGTTGGCCCCGTAAGCGCGGATGTGCTCCGATCCTGAGACAAAGTCTCACTGCCAACGTCTTTTGCTCCAACACCCAGCTCGGGCTCTATTTTTAGTTGAGTCATAGTAGGATCGAGTATTTTCATCAGGGTGGGTGTAGATAAGAGATCTGAGGAGGGTATGAGTTAAGTTTCTGTCAGTACATCCATAAAGCGAAGGCTACCATACGGAACCACCTAGGTAGACCGCTATCTGCAGGGCGAAAAACACAAAGTCTGAAAGACGACTGATCAGAATACCACAGTTCATAGGCACTGATCAAGAACATTGAATTTAGGGTTTACGTGGTCCATGCAAATCGGATGCGATGCTGCTGCGCGTTGGAGGGAAGTGCCTTGCCTCGCAACAGCATAGTCCAAGCCCAACGTTCGTTAGAACGAAATACCGAATGCTCGGCACGAACATATCATATCCCGAGGCCATATTCTCTTCCTTTCGGACTTGGTCAGGAATAGCAAGCGATCGGTCCCAAGGAGGCTGAGGAGGCTTGAGCCCGAGTCTTGCAGCTGATCCCGGAGATCTCCCAAATCCCAATGAATCCAAAGCCCTAATCGACTCGACGCCCACTTTGCGATTCTTCCGGTCGCCCCAGAATCCATTCTCCAACTACCTCAAGGGAAGTTTTTCGATCAACAGATTTGTCCTGATTGCGGATGTTTATCTTCGAAGCGATACCTAGTGCACCAGCCCGCAGTACCATGGTAGTGGCGACAAGTAAAGAATGGTAAGCAGCGCTGTGGTTGAGCATTAGAGCCACATAAACAGCTTTGTGCATGGTAAGCTGTCAACCACATGCGCCATCCCCCAGCAGGGCCTTCAGATACGTAGGTGTTTTTGTCCGCTTCGGGTTGCGGCTTCTGTGGCTTGGACAAGTACAGCCCTAAGCGATGCCGACAGGTTTTACCTTTTAAGCTGTCAGATCCCATAGTACCTATTCGGCCGGCAACTCCGGCGTCTGGAAATTGACAAGCGAAGCCCAACCAAATACCGAAAATTATTCTTAGAAAATCGGGCGCTGCACCACCACATTCGAAAGCAGGCTACTTCGTATGTGGCTGTCCGTCGCCACACCTCGTCTGCGAGATAACGCCATGCCTTTTCCAAGTGGATGGACCAGCCGTGGGAGATAAGGCCCTTGGATCGTGCTGACGAGACGACTCTCGTAGACAACCGTTGTAGATCGCATGTCAGATCCGATCGCACGGTGACAGCCGAACCCGCCCGAGTCCGACATATCGCCGCCCGACCGAGCCATTATTAGGCGACCAGCGCACTAACTGTGGAACATCGGCTTGACACCTGGGTCGTGCAGGAGCTCTGTTCCATGGAATTGTCTAGCGGGGGATTTGTCTGGAACTCAAAGCTATGCTGGCAATTTACGGCTGTGGGGGGGTAGGAAGATAAGAGGAAATATATATAGTTGTCTGAGCAAGTGTCGATCCACGTTCCTGCCATGAGCAGATCGTGTCCGTTCCTCCGAGTCAACGGCCGAAATTGACTCGCTACTTTCTTACCGAAACCAATACTAAGTCAATGATTGGGAAGATCTGGCTGTAGTTCTGTTCGGGCACTGTGGACACCCAGCCCATGACGTCACCACTCGAGACATCGCCGCCATTATTCATCCTTGACAAATATCTTAACTACCAATACGCATAAGCTATTCTAATCATGGGTCTCCAAGATCTCAATATTCAGCCAGCCCGGAACATCGACCTCCCTCAACTCATCGACATTGACATCGTCCGAGGCGAGAACCCTATACGGTGGCAGATCAGCTAGGGCTATCGCTTCTGGGGTATGCACGGAAGGAAACACGCGAAAAGAACACGGAGTGGACATAGACATACTGCATGTAATGAACCGGCGGCGTCGTTAGCGCCGAGTCAAAGTCATCTGGGATCTCGAGCCCTTTGCCCTTGTAGATGTCGCGGATCCTGGCGGAGATCGAATCGGTTAGTTTTGGCTTTGAGGCATATCATGTAACAATCGGCTATGGATATTTCGAACAGAATGGGATTCAGGATTATGGAGGTAAAAGAGGAAGGGGTGGATGGAATAAATAATCGACGTACTTCTCTGCAAGACCCTTCCCGCCCCCGAACTGGTCGTACGCCGGCACGCTGGCGAAGCGGATGTCGAAGGTCTGAAGAAGACCTTATTAATGGGAAATTCGCTAAAGCGTGGAAAACTGAGAGGAAATTTGTAACTAACTAGTTCTTTCGTCATTACGATTGATAGGCTTGGTGGATGTGGATGGGTTGGTGGAATCGAAGTCACTATCTTGAATGTTAGAGAGCGTAAAGCGCTTATAAGCTCGTGGCCATGGATTTAAGTTTTGCTTTCCTTGGATGCATTTTGATCTCCAGGTGTTCATTGGTGGAAGGTGAGATGCATGCGATGACCAGACTCGTGCTAGGAGGGTCACGGGGACAAGAAGCCCTAGAGGAAGATCCTAACACAGATGCTGAGTTTGTAGTTGGTTGTTTTGATTTGATTGATAAACTCTGTTTCCTCTAAACTGTCCCTTTAGGTAGGGCTACTCTACCTACCATAATTTACTTGCTTGATGTTAATGGATGAGGGAGCGACGGGCGCAGACTGGACTGGCCGACGCATTCGCATGGGTATCTTGAACAGCTATCGCACGTATAACAGGATGGTAGTTGGCTTACGGAGTATTTTCCCAGGTCCCCAACGATTGCATCAGCGCGGAGTTCAAGTTTATCCCTGGACGTACACGCGTTCAATGGAATGGCCTCGGCATAACAACGCGAAGTAATGGAGGCAACATGCCAGCTCCAGCTGCCGTCATTCAATCTTCAGGATATGTGCTATTGTGAGTGTCAATTTTCATCCCGCTGAGGCAGTTGATTTAGCACCAGAATTACACAACGGAGGAAACGGTGCAACCGGGTGGAGTGGATAGACCAGACGCTTCGTATCCATGCGGGCGTAATCAACTACCAGATCGGACGGTTATCAGAACTCTGATCGGATCGGTCGATGGGGCATCTGCTCGACAGGTGTCTGTGTATAGGTAGGTTGGGTACACTCAATTGGAAGGGAACTGCGCGCAGGGGTTGTTTCTCGAAGTGGTGAAGGTGAATTGGATGCGTCGGAGGGCTGGCCGGACTTGTCTGTGCGTCGGTTTTATCAGATCAAGCGGGAACTCTAGGTAAGGTTTGATGTATTGAGGCATTTGGAACCATTGCTGCGGTTTGCAAAGTTGGTGATCGAGGTTCGATACTCAACGCTGCGTGTAGTGACTCTGAGAGTGATATCGTCGTATGGTATTCCGCCGTCGCCGAGTAGACCTACCTCATCAACCCAAATGGAAAGTAACAGTTTTGTGAGCATTAATTCGACGCATCAGCGACTATATTGGGACTTGAGGCTCCCATTGATCGGCCAGAAAGAGGTAGAAAAAATGTGTGCATGAGGGAATTAAGAGAGGGAAGCTCTCAGAGCACTGGAGCAGCCGGGTCGTTCTCGAATCTTGTTTGCCTCCTTCACCTTCAAGAATCAAGGAGCGCGCAGTGGATATCACGATCGGGCTGGTGGATACGGACAGATTGGTGTGGATATTGCTTAGCAGCGTCTGGACCTCGGCAGCGAGGCCAGATCGAAGACAGTGGTACTTGCTGACTGGATTGAATAGGGGCAAAGGGGCATTGAGACATATTGAATATAAAGCTGTATATGAACATTCTAGACTGATCATGCCATACGCGGACCTGCCGAGGTCGAAAGCCCGCTACAAACCGGTTCAGGGACGTGTCCCTGCGCTAGCCATCTGGCAGACGGTGACCCGTAAGGTGAGCCCACATGTCTTGGGTCATCAGGTCCTTAACGGGTATTAAGACAAATGAAACTCCAGATGAACTCATCTCTCCATATTAGACGGTATTGCCTTGCCGCCGGTTAATATCAAGCACTTTGGTCAGCAGGAGCCCTGAAACGCCAAGGATCTGGTATAGATTAAGTGGGCATCAAGAGGTCTGTCAGTGGTCGGACTGGCCTGACAGGCGAGTGCCAAGGGACTAGAGCCAGCCTAAGCAATCTGATGGGCCGGTGTGAGGCAAAAGTTGGGTTTTGTATAGATGAAACCCGCTCTTGGCAGGGGTCTGCTGCTTCAGATGCTCAGGGCCAGGGCCAGCTATAAGAAGCCTGTTCCTTGTCAGTCCTTGCTTGGTCTTCTGCTCATCACTGTCTTTATTGTCATTCTCTATTCACTCTTTCCTTCTTGTCCAGGTGACACACACTCTCTTTACAACTTCCACACCATACCTTCACACTCCTTCACAATGAAGACCTTCGGCCTCCTCGCTCTGGCAGCGAGCGCTAAACTCGTCGCATCCCACGCCACCGTCTTCGCCGTCTGGATCAACGACGAGGACCAGGGCCTCGGCAACAGCGCCGATGGCTACATCCGCACGCCCCCCAACAACAACCCCGTCCAGGACGTGACCTCCACCGACATCACCTGCAACGTCAACGGCGACCAGGCCGCCGCAAAGACCCTCGAGGTCGCTGCCGGCGACAAGATCACCTTCGAGTGGCACCACAACTCCCGCGACTCCTCCGACGACATCATCGCCTCCTCCCACAAGGGCCCCGTCCTCGTCTACATGGCTCCCACCGAGGAGGGCTCCGCCGGCTCCAACTGGGTCAAGATCTACGAGGACGGATACTCCGCCTCCGACGACACCTGGGCCGTCGACACCCTCATCGCCAACAAGGGCAAGCACTCCGTCACCGTCCCCGACGTCCCCGCCGGCAACTACCTCTTCCGTCCTGAGATCATTGCCCTCCACAGCGCCAGCAGCGAGGGCGGCGCCCAGTTTTACATGGAGTGTGTTCAGTTCAAGGTTACCTCTGATGGAACCACCGAGCTCCCCACTGGCGTGAGCCTGCCCGGTGCTTACTCCGCCACCGACCCCGGCATCCTCTTCAACATGTACGGCGACTTCGACACCTACGAGATCCCCGGTCCCGCTGTCTGGGACGGTGCCTCGTCTGGCTCTGGCTCTGGCTCCGGCTCCAGCTCCACTGCCGCCGCTACCTCAACTGCTGCTGCTACATCCGCCGCTGAGAAGACCACCTCTGCTGCCACCACCACCTCCGCTGCCCCCACGACCACCGAGGCCGCCGCCACCAGCGTCGCCCCCTCCACCACCGAAGCCGCTGCCGTGACCTCTTCGACCTCCTCTGCCACCCAGTCCCAGACCCAGGTCCAGCCCACCTCCGTCGCGACCTTCACCACCAGCGTCAAGCCCACCTCCGCTGCCCCCACCACCGCCTCTGTCGCCCCTACATCCCAGGCCTCTGCTGCCCCCACCGGCAGCACCGGCACCGGCTCCATCCAGATCTACCAGCAGTGCGGCGGCATGAACTACAAGGGTGCTACTGGCTGCGCGAGCGGTCTGACCTGCAAGCAGTGGAACCCTTACTACTACCAGTGCATTGCGGCGTAGACATGAGTTGGCTTTGGGTTTGAGATATAGATCCTTATTATTTCTTCGTGGATGGCCGGGATCAGACACCAAGATGGTTTCTGGTTCTGTCTTGTCTGCGGTTTTTGTTCGAATAGATGGTGCGCTTTTCACTTTCTGCACATGTAGACTTTGCACCCCTTGCCAGATTCCGCTGGGCGTAGGGTAGGCATCGGGAGTAGACTGGGCGGCCCAACACATTCGGAAGCTTGCAGTAGAGTCGCTATATAACAATCCCCTCAAGCTCACCCACACTCCCCACCCCAAACGGATAGTCCACCTCAACGCCCCTAACCAACTCCTCATGCCCCCAACTCCTCGGCCTAACATCCAAGCCCCCCAAAACCGGATGGCTAATAACCCCAGGCAAAAACTCCGTCTTCGCACTCGCCTCGCTGGCAATCCGAATCTCAAACACCGCCAACACCTGCGCAATCGCCAGAAACAACGACGAGTCAGCCAGTAGTCGCCCGGGACAGATCCGCCGTCCAAAGCCGAACGCCAGATTCGCTGGATCAGCCTCCGGCGTCGGCCCAAGGAAGCGCGATGGGTTGAAGGCGGACGCGTCCCTGTAGACGGCAGGATCATGTGTAAAGGCCCAGATATTCGGCATGACGAGTGCGCCTTGCGGGATGAGATAGTTGTTGTAGATGTTGTCTTCTGTGCAGGTGTGTGGGATGCCCATTGGGCCGACGGGGTGCCAGCGCAGCGTCTCTTTGGCGACTGCCTCGATGTAGGGGAGACGAGGGCGATCGGTTAGGGAGGGGAGGTTGTGTGGGCTCAGGACGGCGTCGAGTTCGGCTTGGGCTTTTTGTTGCACGTGTGGATGGAGCGCCATTGCGAGGAAGAAGGTTGATAGGGCGGAGACGGTCTGTTTGAGTTAATGCGCGCCACGAGAAGGGGGGGAAGTATCCGGCCATTGAAGCCGACGTACTGTATCTGCGCCCCCCGTGTATATCGATGTAGCGGTCCACTTATTGACCTGCTCTTCTTCTGCGCTTTGACTTCCCTCCTTTGTCTCTGAGAGGAGATTTGACAAATACGAATGCGAGTAGCGCCCCGACTCCATCTGCTTCAAGACAAATCGGTAGGGCTTCTCCACTGCAACTCGAAGAGTATCTCTCATCGTTTCCGCTGTGCGTTGGAATCCGGCGCCGGGGATCCAGCTTGGGAGGTATCTCACTGCACAGATCGCCTGTTAGACCATCCGTTTCTACTGTGGAAATTGAGCTACGAATCAATGATGATGGAAACTGACAGGCCGGTATGGTATCCACGATCCAAGCGCCTGGCGTCGCAGCCAGCGAGAACTGATCCAATGTTTTGTTTGCAAGGGCGACGAGGGGATCATCGCCATGTGGCGCGATGTCATACCCGTATGCGATCTTTAGAATCACGGCGCCGGTTGCTCTGTTTTGTTAGCACACTTCCTTTCGATACGGGTAGCGCATCCCGATGCAGGTGCAGATGGCGGCTCACGTTCTAATATGATGCACCAGGTTATCCGGCTTCTTGAGGATACGTAACAGAAGCCGTCGAACCTCGACTTCCTGAAGCTGGTCGAATTGAGAAATTGCATTCTTGGTCCCGAGCACGCGGTGCATGGCTTTGCGGTAGGCGCGGAATGTGTCGGAGTACGGCTGCATTGCGAGGGAGTGTTCCCATCCGATCCTAAGAACAGAGAATAAGCTGGAGTTTCGGAATGGCCTGGCTTGAGTAAAGGAATACATTTCACCGGCAAAGACCATCCTCGGTCGTGAAGAGTAGATGGTCGAGCGCTTCTCGAGCAGGTCGAATGCGATGCGGGCTTCGTTGATGATGACGATTGTTTGGCCGAAGACTGTTAGGGAGCTTATTGGACCTGGTCACGGATTAGTAGCAGCTAAATGAGCCCGATTACGTAGAAAAGGAAGGTACGGTGAATCATATGTACCATAGAGATCCTTGTGCTTCAGCCAGTGCGCCCAGCTCTGCTGATCCGGCGACGGGAGATCACGCAAGTTGCCGATAAGCGGTTTCGGGGGTGGGCCTGGAGGCAGAGGGGCCGTTGTTCGTTTCGTAAACGATTGTTTGAGAAAGTATATCAGGAACAACCCGAGCGGGACTGTGAGCAGAATCGTAGCCGGTGTCATAATGGCCTCAATATTCCCCAGAGTGAGAGTACCACGGTCGAGGCTGAGGAATGCCGCGGGGGAACCGGCTTTTAAAGGGTCAAAGAGTGCAATAAGCTGCATTAAGCTACGCTTGGAATGCATGGCTTAACCTTGTAAGGCGTAGTGCAGCTTGATCTGGTTAGTATACGGAGTCGCGAGCCTTGTCTTGGGTATCCCTCCAACCTCATAGGCCAGGCATTGTGATGATAAGTTGCCGGCATAGCCTTTGTCAATGGTATGTGCACTACCGTATAGTACCAAATTGACGATACTTATGGTAATTGACATGCGAGCTTGGCTGCCCTTCCATTGGCCTGGAGTTGGATTGCGGGAGATTTGGAACAAAGCAAGCGAGGTTGCCCTAAAATCCTGTTACAGGACCGGCTTAACTTTATATCCCATAACTTTCGTATAATACCCCTGTCTCCCTCCTCCTTTGTTTTGGATTTCGCCTTTTTCCCGCCGTTTCCCCCATGGTCATAATAGAGGCCGAGGTCTCGGAAGTTGGCTCTTCATCTCAAGCTCAGTCGAACGCAACACGCCTCTATGTTGTCTCATCCATTTTAATTCCTATCGCCATAATTTCCACTGGTATCCGGATCTGGGCTGAGCTCCGCCACCACCGAAAGCGCTTGGCACCGGATGATTTTCTCATCGTTTGGTCCACGGTAATGTTCTACCAGAATCAAGACAGAGTACATGTGTGCTAACAGGAGCCTTCAAGCTGGTCAGCGTGGTATACTGTGCGGTAGTCCTACAAGGTGTGTTTGGGGGATCTAGTGTTGCATAATTTTTCTGATCCCTGCAGAGCCACGATACGGGCTTGGAAGACCGATTGAAACTGTGTCGGCGGAAGATAGAAAGCACATGTTGAAAGTAAAAAAAACCTCTACAGAATCCACCTTTTTGTCACTGACACATCGCACCAGTATGGTTATGTGGCCACAGCCATTTATATCATCGCCACCGCCAGCACCAAGCTCTCTGTCCTATCGCTGTATCACCGGGCATTCCCCTCGATTAAATTCCAGCGAATGTGCCTGGCAACAGCAGTAATTGTGATTATGTGGCTCTTGGGTTCCTTACTTCTACAAGCACTTATCTGCAGGCCCATCCGGAAACTGTGGGAGCCTACTACACCAGGCCGATGCGCCGACACAATGGTGCAAAATTACTTCTACACTGTCAGCATTCTTGCGCTTGACTTATGGATATTTGCACTCCCCCTGCCGCTCATCCTCCGGATGCGCATGATCACAACAAGGAAGAAGATCGGCCTTGGTTGTCTGTTTTCCATCGGACTGGGGTACGTTACCTCTGGGCTATATTCGTAAGGCTGAGCCTCGCTGATCAACGCCGCATAGCACCTGCCTCATCGTGGCTCTGAGAGTAGTGTTCATACCAACTGATCCGAGGATGTTTTGTCAGTATATTCCTGCTTCTCCCTGGCGATCAACCACACACCTAACCACGCTCCCAGCAAACGCCACTGTCTTCGTCATCCTCACAACATGGGAGCCAGTCGGTGGAATTCTGTGCGCTAACCTGCCGCTCATCTATAAACCCGTTGCGGATGCCTTTCGTCGCATCATGGGCACGTCTCGATGCAGTCCGGGCGACGATTCACCGCAGGGGGGCCCGCATAGCTGGTATCAGCTGCATAGGATCGTGAAGCAGAGGGCGAGGAACGCGCGGCTGGGACTATCGACTCTATCGTCGGAGAGCTACAGCGAGCATGCAGTGTATTCGGAGCCTATGGATCTCGGCGGGGCTTTGGTGGAAAGACGCTTGGAGCGTACTGTCTCTACTCGGGCGAAAGAGGAACAGCGGCAGGCGGGGCCTGATATCTAGATAGCCAACCTACAATAGAAAAGTACAGATACCGAGCTCACCATCAATCCTTGTTTTTGTCCCCTGCGCCGTTCGTCCGCACCTGGCCTCCGCCATAGTAGGACTATACCTTTGCCGACGACGCGACCTAGCTCGACCCGCGATCCAGCTTCTAGCAATGTCTATCATAGACCAATAAATGGTTGATTGCATCTGCTGGAGCTCTGTTTTATACTAACTGCTCCGCCTCGGGCCCTATTTCGGGCAATGCCAGATCTGCTCCAAGGTTATTGGCCAAGGTCAGACTGGAGGAAGCTGCGACGCATACCCAGAGTTGCCGCTGCGTCCTCCAGTGCAGGAATCCATTACCTTACCCATCCAATCATAATGAGAATGCCACGCGCTATTGTACCTGAGACTACATTCTAAGCTGCCAGGCCGATGCCGTGGTATCGCGTTTCAAACCACAGTATGATTAGCTTAAGAGAAAAGAGAGGAATGAAGATGGGTACTCCGGCTCTGATCATACAACACCCTGACCGTCGGTGATAACGCCTATCCATGCATAGTTACTACAAGAAGAAATAGGGACTCAAGTTCATAAGATGGGTAGGTAGATGCTGATTCCAAGGCTCCGTATCAACTGGGCACCCGTCAACAACATCTGAAACCGCCAGCTGCATGGCTTGCAGGTCTCATCCGGTCCATGCAGGCGACTGTGATACTTTACCATGCTCAACTCAGTTTTACTGTACCATGGTATATGCATAACCCCAAATTCCAGTGAAGAGCGTTGCAGGCAGGATCCCTACATCGCCCTCCCCCAAAGGAAAACAGTGTTCCGCACCAGCACCTCCGCATCCCGCGGACGCTCACGAATCATGACCCCCAAAAGCGCCAACACGATCCTGACATTCTTCAACTCCCTCGCCACGCTAAAAATGAATGGTATACCCCCATGCACCAAAGGAAGCGGATCCGCGCAATACGCTAGTAACAGTTCCACCATGTCCGCATCTCCATTCTTAACATCCGAGTAGAGCGGCGTGTCAACCTTCCCACCAGCAATGAGCGGATCGTTGTCGGAGTCTTCTTCCCCAAAGTCGGGGTACGGGTGTATGTTGACGACGCGGTCGTTGAAGTTGGCGCCGGCTGCGAGGAAAGCTTTTGCGAGGGGGAGATTGCGGTTGCGGGCTGCCTGGGTTAGGCCGGAGCTGCGGCGGTGCTTGACGTTTAGCTTGATTTGTTGAGGAATCAGGACTGCTGCGGTCCATTTCCTTGTTAGGGTCAGCGCGAAGAGGTCGCGCTGGGTGGAGGTCTCGGAGGCAATTTTCAGGAGGAGTTCGGCGGGTAGTAGTAGTAGTAGTGATATTTAACGCCCCGGGGATTGCTAGGTGTACGCCTATTATTCCAGACCTCCCTTGGGGTATGGGGGCGTGCCGCTGCTAGGTAAGTAGCTTATTTAAATAGTTTATATATAAAAAGGCTTTTTATTTTAAAGGGTAACTTTTACTAAAGCTTATAAACCAGCGCCTATTTTTTATGTACTATTTTTATATATAGCTATTAGTAGGTATTATTTATTATATATTTAGGGTTTTAGTTATAAAAAGTTTTAAAAACCTGCCTTATTATAAAAAAAATACACTAGCTAAAACTAGTTATATTAAAAAAAGGTATTTTAAATAAAAAAAAAAAAGTATAATAAAATAAAAAAAAAACTATTTAATATTAAACTAGGTAATTTTAATAATACTAGGGCGTGGGGTACCCTAGCAAGGGTAAATAAATTTATAAAAATTTATAATTTTAAGTAATAATATAAAGCCCTTGGGCTTTAATTTATAAAGGTACTTTAAGGCCTTAGCCTTAATTATTAATAATATTATAAAATATTAGGGCTATTATAAAAAGCACTATTTAAAATAATAATAAAAAATTAAATATTTAAGGCTTTTATTTATCCCGCAGGAGTAAGTAAGCCTAGTATTTTTATATTAAAAGTACTTATAGTATTACTTAAAGTTTTTATATAAAAACCTAAGTATAAGCTAGTAATATAAAACTAGTTATTTTAGTACTAGCTTTAGCTATAGCTTAACCTAGTAAGGCTTTAATTTTATAATAAGTTATTATTTATTTTATATAAATAGCTTTATAAAAATATTTTTTTATTATTTAGCCTAGGCAGCGTGGTATATTTACTTATATAAATTATATACTTTACTTACTATAGGCTATGCTTTTAAAAAGTTATATTTTAAAGGTTAGGCCTTTATAAAGGCTGTTTTATTAATAAGCTTATTAGCTAGCTTATTACTTTTAATACCTATATGGCTAAAAAACTACTTTAAGTAAATAATATATTAATTTATAAGCTAGTATAACGCCTAAAAAGTTTAATTAAAAAATAATATGGGCTACCCGCGCGCGTACTAAATTATTAAGGTATTATTTATATAAAGCTAGTAAATAAAAGCCTTAAAAAAATTTTTAATTATTACTTTTAATTTTTAAAGTGTACTAATAGCCTTAATATTATAAATATAAAACTAGGCGCTAATAACTAATAATTTTTATACTTAAAAATATTATTTATAATATATTATATAGTTATAGCCTATATAATACATACCTTAGTATATTTATTTAAATTTATTACTAAAAATTATTACCTTTATTATTAGTAGCACTTGCTATTATTTTTTAAATTTTTTTATAACTAGTTTTTTAGCCTTGCCCCTAGTGGGATTTTTTAAGTATTTTTAAAAGTAATAAAAATATGCTAAAACTAGCCTTAAGGTGTTTAAAAAAAGCACCCCTATAATTTATATTTTAGTTTTAGGCCTTTAGCATATGCTAGCACCTTAGCCTTATAAAATCTTTAATAATATTACCTATGCTATTAGTAAATTTTAGTTATTTACTAGCTAAAGCCTTAGGGTAAACTATAATTAAGCTTTTTTTAATATTACCGCTATAAAAAAAAGTTTAGTATTTTTAAAAAGGGTTATTATAAATATTATTTAAAAAACTAAAAGCATGCCGCGGGCGGCTAAAGCCAGGGTTTTTTTTATTATTTTAATATATTAATTTAATTAAGTACTAATTTTTAGGTCCCACGCGTGCTTACTAGGCTTGGTTTTATTATTATATTATATTTTTATTTTATATAAAAGGCTAAAAATAATATAAGTAATAATTACCTTATAAAGTAAGTTTATAAGCAAACTATATGCTATATATACTAAATTATAAATATATTAAATTATTACACAGGCTTTAGCTACCTGCTTAATAATATATTAATATTAAAAAAGCTATTAATTAAAAAAAATACCTAACTAGTGTAATACAGGCTATTTTTAACCTAGTGCTATAGTAACTAGGGTAATTATTAGCTAGTTATTAATTATTAATAAGGGTAATTTACTATAATATTTTTTAATAATATATAATATTTTTAGTTTTTTAAGTATAAAAGTTATTTTATTTTAATTCCCTTAGGCTAGCATGCCGTGAATATTTTTTACTAAAAGTTTATAATTTATATAAAAAAAGTTGCTCGCGTGGCTAAGGTAAAAATTATTTATATAATTAAAGTATAGGATTAAGTTTGTTAGTAGTAATTTAGCTATATATAATAAAAATAATACTAAAAAAAAAGGCAAGCCTTATAACATGCTATAATATACTAAGTATATTATTATTATAATAAACTTTAAATATATTTTCGCGCTTTATTTACTAAAAAAGTTTATAATTAAGGTTAAAAGCACGCGAGGCTAGCCTTATTTTACTATTTATTAAAGTAGGTATTATAATAAAATAATATTAAAGGTGCCTAAAATATTTATAATAACCATAGTAACTTTTTAGTTTTATAAAAGTGTTATTTTTATATTATAAGTAAAAAAGGCCACTAAGTTTATAGCTAAGTATTTAGGTAAAGTATTATATTACTATAAGCTTAGTATCTTTTATATTAGTATAATAAAAGTAATATAGCATGTTATAATTTATTTAAGTTTTTTTTTTAATATTAAGAGTAGCGCTATAAGGCGCCAGGATTAAGGTAAAAACTTATTTTTTTTATTACTTTTTAAAAGTATTATTACCTTTATAAGCTTTTATAATAAAAAAAAGTATTTTAGCTATAAATATTAGTTATATAGCTTGTGTATAGCCTACCTAATATATTTTTAATAGGCCTTTAAAATATAAATTATTACCTAGTCCGCCCCGGGAAAAATACTGCTTATATTAATAATATTTTTTTAACCTTTTTTAGTAAGATTTTTTTTAGCTAGTAAAAATATTTATTACCCTGCTAGTACTCTAGTACTAGGGGGTTAAAGTTTAAGTTATTATTTATATTAAAATATTTTAGTATTATTTTTTATAAAATATTAGCCTTTTCCCGCGTGTTTTTAATTACTTTATTATTTATTAATAATAGGGGAGCCTTAAGCCTAGGCTTTAGCTTATATTATATTATTATTTAATATAGTTTTTAATTATTTTTAATATTATTAATTATTTTAGTCTAGTACGCGTGTTTAGTTTTATAAATTATAATTAAAAACTATTTTTTTTATTTTAAGGTAGGGTTTACTACCTAGGCTTAGTAGTTTTTTATATATTTAATTAATTACTAGGGTGTGTTATAGCTCCCTAGGTTAGGGTATTTACTAATTACTTATATAACTTTTATAATAATATTATTAAGGGATTTAATATATTAATTTAATACCTTTATATTCTTAAGTTCCCCAGGCTAAAAAAAAAATATTATTTTATTTTTTATAAGCTTAGCTAGGTGCTTAAGCTTATAATTTAATATACTATAATAATATTATTTTAACATTTTTTTTCCGCGCCCCGGCACTATAATAACCAAAATTTAATAATTAAAATTATTATATAGTTTAAATATTACTAGTATATAGGTAAATAAAATATTTAAAAAAATTAAATTAAAAACATGTTTAGCTTTGTGCGTGGCCATGCCTGGCTTATTAATATAATTAATATTATTATTACTAGCTTATTTAGTAATCTTACTGCCGCGGTATAGGTTATTTATTTTAGGCTTAAAAGTATTATATATAATATTAAGATCCCTGCCTATTATATAGTTTAAGATAGGAATTAATATAACTAAGTAATTAATTATTTTATAAATAATTAGCTTTTAATATATATTTAAAACTTTAATATTATTTACTATAAGCTATAGTATATTTTAATTTTATACTAGGTAATATTATTTAACACGCAGTATTTTTTTTTTATAAATATAAGTAAGTATTTTAAAATATTTTTTTAACTAGTTCTTATGGTTATTTTAGGCGTTTATTAATATATAATACTTATATACTAAATAATTTTAGGTTTTTATGCCTGTGGCGGTCCAGGGCTCTTAAATATAGGTAATATTATAATTTTATTTATAGGCTAGTTATAGGATTATAGTATAACTAAATATAAATTTATTTATATTTACCTAGTAAATAATAAAATCCTGCTACTACTAGGTATTATTATAGTAATAATTATTATAATTCCTTTTTTAATGCTTTGTTATTAAAGCTTAAAGGGGGATTTAGTATTAACTTTTATTACCTAGGGTAAGAAAGGCGTGCCCGCGTTAGCTAGGGCAAGTTAAATTAATTTAATAAAAAACTACTTAAAATTCTAGTTTTTAGTAAAAGTATTAAACTATAAAATATAATAATTAGTAATTATTATAAAGCCTTATTTATTTATTTTAAGTTTTTCCGCGGTGTGCTTTTAAAGGTTTTTTTAAGGTATAAATTATTTAATTTTAGCTTAAAGCTAGGTATTAGTGTTAGCTTAAGTATGCATATTTTAATATTAATAAGCACTATAGTAGCGCACGCTATTAAGTTTTTTTTTAAATAAGTAAATTAAAGTTTTATTTTTATACCTAGGGGCTGCTAGGTAGTTATTATACTTTACTAGTTATAAACCTAAATAATTTATATAACACGCAGGGTTTTTATAATTAAGGCTAATAAAATTTAGGTGGTTTATAATTATTATATTATACTAGGTATAACGTGTTATATAATTATATTATATTAGGTAATAATATTTTTAATAGCTAGGGTTATACTAGGAGACTAGCTAGTATTTTTTAATAAACTAGTAATACTTACTTTAATTAAATAAAGTAAAGGCCTTAGGCTGCTTTAAAAAAAATATTACTTAAATAATTTACCTAGTACTAGGGTTAGGCCCATACCTTAAAAAAATAAATTTAATTAGCTTTAGTCTTATTTAGGCCATAACCTTATTTTAAATTAGCTTAATAATATTTATTTTATTATTATTATATACTTTAATAATACTAGGCACCCCTTATACCGCGTAGTTATATTATTTTTAAAAAATATATATATTAATAGCACCTAGGGTATAGTATATTATACTAATTATTTTATTAATTATTAAAAGGTTTTTAATAAAAAAATTATTAAGAATAATAGCCTAGCTTATATAAGTAATATTAATTTTAAAAATAGTTATAGTTATAGTTAGTCCTAGTATATACTTAATAAAGGCTTATTAAATAGTATATACCTTTAGGTATGCTATTAGCTTATTATTAAAAAGGGTAATTAGCACCTTATAATTATTATATATAGTTAAGGCTATAATAAAGCTATTACATGCTAATTAGGCTACTAAGGCGCCTAACTTAATAATTAGGGGTGCCTTGCCTAAGATAGTGTTAGTTAAAATAAAAAAACCTGCTTTAAAAAAGGTAGGCTAAACCTTTAAATTTTTAAGGGTTAAACTTATTCCCCCCTAGGTAATAATTTTACTAAAAATTATTATAATAGCGGGCTAATTACGCACGTATAAAAAAATATAATTAATATTATTAATATTAATATAACTTTTTAAAAAAATAAAGTATATAAACTTACTATAAATATTATAAGTAAAGGCTTTTTAATTTTAAGTTTTTTACCTAGTTATAAAGCTATTAATAATAATTATAAAGCCTATAAAAATTTTATACTTAATTTATACCTAGCACTCTTGCTTATTAAGCTAATTATAAAGGGCCTTTATAACTAGGCTAGGCTAAAAAGTTAACACACTATTATTTTTAATAATAAAAAAAAAAAAATAGGCTTGCTAGGGCCCTTTTTTTTTTACTTTTTTATAATATAAAGGTTAAAAAAAAATAAAAAATTTTATAGTTATATAAAGTTAGCTAAGTTAATACTTATAAGCTAGTTAAAAGTACATACCTTAATTTTAGCTATTATACCGCGGGGAGTAATAAAAAAAAAAAAAAGTTAAAAATAAAATTAAAATAATAAAAATATATATTTATAACAGTTTTAAAGTATCTAAAGCCTTTATTTAAAGGTACCCCTAGATTACTAAGAGTTATAAAGGTGAGGAGTTCGGCGGGGAGGCCATTGAGGGACATTTTGATAGACTATTGTTGTAATAACAAATCTATAGAGTGGGATTGGAATGGTTAGCCAAAGGCCCGGGGTCTTGACAAGGTTATAAAACACGGGGGAGCCAATGGTCAATTGGGTAGTGTGTACCTACCTAGCGGTGGTGAATGGAGATCTTGTTGATCTCGAGAAACCAATTGCGGCTCTGCTATTGGAGTAAACGAGACTGGGGCTTTGGGGTCTTGAATAAACACGAAGGAGGAAGACTGAAAGCGAGATTTCTATTGATGTCCAAGTGTGTCAACGGATGAAAGATGCAAGGTCGGAGAACAGAGGGGAATTACAATCCTTTATACAATCCGATATGTGGAACTGGAGATCTGTAGTTCGATTCTATTCGCATTTCTCTTTATACAGGCCTCCAGAGCTAGCAAGAAAAAGATGAGTCAGATATGGGGCTCTCCGCGCAGCCTTTGCTAGTGTTTTAGCACCGATAATACTCCGAACGGTCAGTGGTAACCCTAGCTTGTCGCCCTGAGAAACCACGCGAATGGCAGCGATAGAGCCACCTCCCAGTGCAAGGAATGAGGTGCTCTATGTTGCAGGTGACATACGGCCGCCTCCAGATGACTGCCTGAGCATAGATGTATCACTATTATGTACCACATACGGTCTTGATTGTTTTATAAATACGTGGAGGAAGGACTACTGGGTGCCATATTTACTGCAAGATGCGGCTACATCGCGAATTTCGATATACAAATGACTAGCTTGATGTTCTTAAATTGAAATGATTGTTAAGTACATATGGCACACCAGAACATGGTCCATACTCTAGACTTGCTGCGATAGATCTAATCCGAAATCTCGGCTTAATCCTCACTGGATCGATGCAGACCACGGTTTTGTACAAGGGCACTGATTCAGTTACCAGTGTCGCAGGATTCCTCTCCCAACACAGCGCGCCGGAAAACTGTTGCCTCATCATCCGCAGCCAGTCTATAAGGTCTATTAGATCTGTAGGATAGAGTGAGCTGGACCAAAGATTCTGCGTCTTCGCCGTGCTTGACCATGGCTTTGATGATCGCCACACAGACCGAAGTCTTTCCGAACGCACATACCCATGTATACGTGGAGCGTAACTGGTAAGGTTCCATAAGAGATGGGTCGGCACCGGCGTCCAGCAGCAACTCCATGATATCCATGGTACTGAATCGCACGGTCTGATACAGCGGTGGATAGATCTTACCAGAGAGGCAGAGGGCGATAGGAGCAGCACATGGATATTCCTGGTCGGGTTGTTTGAAGACGGGCTCGTTCAGGTTGGCGCCGGCGTTGATGAATTCTTCCACGAGCTCAATGTTGTCATGCTGGATTGCCCAGGTAAGGCCGGTGGCTCGGTGGAATTTGGCGTTTAGCTTGATTTGCTTTGGGAGGAGAAGGGAGGAGAAGTGTTTGTTGGTTAGGGTGAGAGCGAAGAGGTCGGACTGGCTGTTTGTTTGCTCGGCAATCATCAGGATGAGCTCGTTGGGCAGACGTTCGAGAGACGGCATTTTGAAAGTCACGTTTGGAGAATACCTGGACTTTGGGTAACGCAAGTTAGTCTTTCGGTAAGGATGATAATACAGCGGGGAGAGACAACTCAGGGAAAGAGATGGCTCCGACACAGCGTTCGAAAAATCAATGAGGTTTTTGGTGGATGGGATGTGCTCAATGGGTAGAGAAGAGGTGGCTGAGAGAGTTGAAGGATGATGAGAAGGTCAAGTTGAATAGGGTGGAGGAAGAACTTATATATCTTCTGCCCAGGAGTCCGGTAGTGCCCCGATGTCCATTCCATTCACCTTTCTCCCCATGGACCGACGGTGAAGTGGATGATATGATATGTACCTCCAGAACTTAGGGCATGGGTGAAACAACACGTAGACCTGGAGTAACGGCTCCGTGGCCTCGAAAGTCTCCGATCAGGGGCAACTGCCTGGAGAAAGGGTTATGCCATAGGGCGTTTGATCATTAGTAGCCGGGCAGGCGGACAAGAATATTAGCATATTCTAGACCGAGATAAGAAATATTGGGTATGTACAAGTAGTAGCTGCACGAACGTGAAATGTAACTAGGTAAGACGGGGCCCGCCTGACGCGCCTTACTTCAGAAGCGGACTTCTACGGCGCTTTATTCATAAGGCATAGCCTGACAACTCACCGCGAAGGGTACTTGTTGGCAGGGGCCACGGCTGGGGTTGCGGTAGTGTTTCCTCTCAACCACTAAATACAAGCCCCAACCGCTGAATTGCCATCTGTGTATATCAATAGCTTCGTGCAACCTACAGTTCCGCTCCCGGCCGGTACCTGTTCATCACAATGCGTGTACCTTTAATGCAAAGATATTGTACATGATACCTAGGACAAACGTATCTAGAGTTCGACACGCCGAGCCCGTCGGCGGCTTTAGCTGCTTACTAGACTATCAAAAGCACTGGACATAAGTGTCTCTATTCTTTGGTAACGATACGTCCGTTCATCACTTGGCTTTAAGAACAGGTAACAGCTAAAGAGCCATTTCTAGCGTGTTTCGCAGACCTTGGCCGGTTAGTAGCGTGTGTCAGTTCACTGGCTGTAGAATCATTCAAAGAATATGACTGCTATCTACGAACCAATACAGCACACTATGCGGCTGAATCTCTCTCCTACTAACTCAGGATACAAATGCCGCAAAGGCTCAACTACCGGCTCAGGAAGCAGGAACATCCAAATGAAGTGACGCCCTGTTTCCCCCCATACGGGCGGTATGGATACACTGCAGGTATCCCGGTTGTAAAAAGTGGTAAAATTTGGATTGATATCTCAGTCAATTACATGATGTTTCGCGTTTAGGTACAAGACGTTCAGCCCCAGATCAGAATCCAGTACGCATGGATCCCACATTCTATGGTAGTCCCAATCCAGGATCCTGAGTGAGGGTCCATCGAAAGTCTAGAGCCCGGCAATACCGTAGGAATTATAGAGCAACTCAATAGGAACACCCCTCTGCGCCAGCTCCAACATCAACACGAACCGGATCTTATGATATCCCTTGATATGTGCCTTATCAAGGGCCGACAGTGAACGCGTCCTGTCAGGGGCAAACAGTGAACGCGAGAACTGGTGTGAGCTTGTCCCCGGGTTCGCGCCAAACTCCAGCAACAGGCGCACCATCTCCAAGTATCCGTGCCCCACGGCCCGATAGAGCGGAGTGTCGAGTTTGCCGGATTCTAGAAGGGCCTCGTATTCGGCTTCATCCATGGCCGGGAACATCAACCTAAACTGCCACCCGCCGTTGACGATGCGAAAACTAGGTCTGGGTACCCACTCAACGGTGACAACGGGTTTGTCGATGAATGCCTGTATGCCGGGGGTCTCGAGGAATCGGCGTGCGAGTGGTAGGTTGTTGTGCCTGACGGCCCAGGTCAGGCCTGCTGCCTTGTGCTGCTTGATGTTCAGCTTCGGCAGCATGGGAAGCAAGACCTTGGCTGTCCACTTGGTTGTCATTGCCAAGGCGAGGATATCAGCTTGCGAGTCGCATTGCTCGGCAATCAGGATCAGCAGCTCGGCAGGGAGGTCATTGAAGGACAATTTGGGCGGAAGGGTAATGGCTCTGGCAGGGGTCAGCTTTTCAAAGAGTGGATTATTTGGCGGTGGATGGACGGTACCTGTCAGGGTTACTGAAGAACCAGTACATCAGCTCGGCGGGAGGGGCCTCGGAGCTCATTTTGGACGGTTTGGTGGTAGTTCTGGCAGGGGTCGGCTTTGCGAGGGGTTGATGATTCGGCAGTGGATGGACCGGACCTATGAGGTTTTCTTCAAAGAGTCGGTAGAGAGTGGATTGAGGATGAAGATCGGAGATGAGAGATGTAAGATGGAAATATTGAGAATTGATCGAGGGGGGAAGAGCGTTGTTTTATAGGGCGACCCGATGAGTTCAGGATTTGGGGGTTGAGGAGATGGCTCCAGGTTCTAATTCCATTCACGTTTTTATTAACTGGCACAAGGCGTCAGACAGGGAGCCCAGCTTCCCCTCAGACATCTGAGATGCTGCCAGGTGAATGGTACTGGCTTGAGGCTATGGCTCACAGGCTCTAGCCTTCCCTCCCGAACACCACCCAACCGGCCAAGTCACTTCCAACCATTCCGTCTGCTGGCGCTGTTGAGATGTAGCTCCCGAAAAGGGCCGAAGAAACAGGTACATAGGTAATTAACAGGAGGGAGCCGTACTCTCGCGGTAAACAACGGGGGTCGCTAAAAGCGAAAGCTACACTGTGATATTGGCTTATGCTTCCCGGTAGTAACACGATGCAGTGCTTGGGAGAATAAGCTTTGTTTACCCGGAGCTTTGAGGTTAAGATAGGGGGCGCATGGGGTGAAATAGCTTGGCCAAAATCTACTTAAGGAGACGAGGCAGCTCTGCGTCTCCTGAGCGCCGCGAGCTACTCGAATTGCGCATTGTGTCGTGTTCTGGTGCGTAAATCACTACAAAACCTACTGAAACCATGGGAGCGCTTATGGTGAGAAGATCCTCACAGTCGCCTACCGGCTATGTTACCAAGAACACGAAGATATGGTAGTATTGTTGCTAGGTACGAGACAAGGTGATGTGCGAATAATATGCTAGACAAAAGCCCGCGAAGGGGTCTCCAAATCGAAATGCAGGCACTTAGCTGCAACCGGGTATTGTTTACTAAGTCCAGCCCATCTGTCTAAAACACGCAGCAAATCTCGATGTTGGTGCAAGTAAATCCACAAATTTGTACTTGATGTAGTTGATATCAACCAAAGAAAAGAGAAATGGTGTACGTCCGGTGGAGCACACTTAGGTATCTAAGGCATCCACCGCATGAATTCCTCTAGGTCCAGGGCGTCCTGGGGAGGATTCTTCATCACAGCGTCGTGGAGTAACCACTGGATACGCGTGAAGCCTTTCTTAGAAGCCGTGTGAATGGGTGTTTTCATGAGATTGTGATCGGTAGAGGTAATGGGATTGGCACCGAAGTTCAGGAGAAGCCTGACCATGTCATAGGAACCATTGTCAACGGCCAGATAGAGCGGAGTTGAGAGCTTGCCGGATTCTCGGAGCGCTGCAGCTTCGACCCAAGGTTCAGAGATCCAGGGAGATATTGATTTATCGTACGAATCTAGGGTCGATACGTTGCAGCACATGAGCTCCCAGGAGAGTGTCCATGGGTCTATGATGCGGTCGTTGATGTGTGCCTGGGCCCCTGATTCGAGGAGTCGTCTGGCGAGTGCGATGTCGTTCTTGCGGACTGCCCAGGTGAGGCCGGTTGCGCGGTGGAACTTTGCATTGATGGCCATCTGTTTCGGGAGCAAGATGGAGGAAAGGCGCTTGTTGGTAAGCGTCAAGGCAAACAGATCGGCCTGGGAATCAGTGTTCTCGGCGATCATCACGACCAGCTCGACTGGGAGATCCTGGAGAGACATGGTTGTAGAAACGATGGCACTGGTCCTGGAGACAAGTCAGGGAAAAACGCATTCAGACATAAGATAATGGACAAACCCGATGATATTTTTGCGAAGAAGGGACAGTGTAAGGTATGATAAACCGTGGGAATTTGGCGGGGCGCAGTGAGATGTTGAAGACGGAGAGATGGGTAAGCTTAACAGCCGTGAGATGAGCGATGTTTATAGAAAGCCCCGAGGAGTTCGGGAGCAAGGACGCCCGTGGGATCATTCACTGTCAGGAAGTACGGGTGGAGACCTTAGGGAATCTCTGTGCAGTACTCCACCTGATCATGACGGCAGACCCATGAATTTCGCAGCCTGAGACTACAAAAGTCAGGACGTAAAGCGTGACAAGGTTTGACCCAAGGAGCGAGGCCAAAAGCTGCCGAACATCGTGGAGTGGATGTAGTGGAGGGAGCTCAGAGCGGACATCTGGACCTGACAGCGCTATCCGGAATCACGATACGCTTCTGGCGCATACTGGACTACTCCAGGAGTGGTGAGGGAAACACGTAGGATATTTTCCTAGCAAGCAGGGCGCCATGCAAATATGCCACCGCCGTCTTCCATTAGATCTTGTATAAGTACAGTCTGAGCAGGTTGCCCTGCTCCGTGAGGCAAATGGGGGTGGTTGCCACACTCTGATGCCGAACATGGCTAACAGCTGTGTTGTTTGACTCGTGTGATATAGTTGTTCATATCGAATCGTCCCGCCTAGGTAGAGACTGCTATCTGCATAGACGCATTCGCGTCTTCCGTGCGACGCCTCGTAAACGAAGATGGAGTAGCTGCTGTGCAGCATGTTCAACAAAGGTGGTGCTCTCTGACACTGCACATGGGCATACTACAAGGCTATCCAGTGAGAAAGCTACCTAAGGCATGCTGGAAGTGGGTGCCTGAGGCCACCGGCGGCCTTAGGGCTCCGGTAAAGGAAGGTTCTTCTAGCCTAAATAGCCACTTATAAAACTCTTTATTTATCCCTAGAATATTTAGCTTAGTATACTATGTAATATAAGAAACTTTTACCTACTATAACTAGTTATTTTTTTTAGTAGGTTATACGCCCGGGTTTGCTTAACTTATATATTTAATTAAAAGTTTTTTTTTTTTTAAATTAAACTTATACTAACTAAATACATGGTATTTTCTTATTTTACCTACCTAGCTTTATATTTTTTTTAATTTTATTAATTATTATAGTAGTTAAAAAGCCCTATACTTAAGGTAAGGCCTTTATTATTAAGGTATAAATATTATAGCTTTATTTTATTTTATATTAAATTTTTTATTTTTTTTTTACCTTTTTAATTAACTTTTAATTTTGTAAACGCCCGCTCCCTAGGGCTAAATATATTTAATTTTTTAATAAAAATAAGTTTTTTTTAGTAGCTAAAAAGTTTTAAAACCTTTAAAGGTATTATAACACCTTTAGGTTCCTTAATTTAAACTTTAATTTTAATTATTTTTTAAAAATTTAAACTAATCTTTAGACTTTTAACTAGCTATTTTTAGTTACTAATTTTTTTTTTATATAATTATTCTAGTATAGGCTTTAGCCTATTTAACCTTAACCTTATTATAGTAACTTTTTAAAGCTTACCTTTTTTTAATTTTTAATCTTATTTTTTAGGTAATTTAATTTTTAGCACCTAAACTACTTTAATCCTTTTATTATTTAATTTTTTTATACTAAGCTAAGATAGGAAAAATAACCTTAATTAAAGTAAAAAATATCCTAGTTTTAATATTAAAAAATTAGTAAATTAAATAAAACTAGTAGGTATTTTTAAAGCTCTAGAAGGCTAGCTATAATTATTTTTTAAAGTAATTAAATTAAAAGCGCCTTATAAGAACCTTTACTAGTCCCTTTTTTATTATACTAGTTTTAGTAGGTAAAAATATTAAGACCCCTGGCTAATAATTTACTATAAGCTAAGCTAAAAATATAAGTATTAATAATAAAATTTTAATTACTATTATACCTCTTGTGTAGCCTCTTGCTTAGTTTATTATTAAGGCTATTATTAAGCTTACGCCCCTGGTAAACTATAATAAGGCTAAAATTTAATAATAAAACTGAAATTATATTATAGCTTTAATTTTTAGTTATTTAGGTTTTAATTTATAAAACCTTTTTATTAATAAATAAATAGTTTATAAACTACTTAATAAAATTAAAAGCTATTTTAAACTTAATATTAATACTATAATTTTTAAGGCCTAGGCTAACTTAATATTTTTATTTTATAATAAAAATATTTTTAATTTTAATAAAAAACTTAAAAAGATTTAGTAAAAATTTACCTATATTAATATTACTTTTTTAATTAAATTTATTATTATTATCTTTTACTAAGCCTTAAGTAACTAATTTAATTATCTTAAAGTTATATACTTTAATAACTATATTATTAAATATTTTTTAAGAAATATTATTATGCTAATTACCTTTTTAAATAACTTTATAATTATTATTAAGTTTATTAAATTAAATTAAAACTAGGGTACTAGTACCCTAGCACTTTTTTTTAATAAGGTATTTAAGCTTAATATTAAATATTATAAAAATTACCTTAATATTATATCAATATATAAAAGTAAGGGTATTATAAATATTACTATATATTATTATTTTTATTATAACATGTTTTTTTATAATTAAAAAACCTATTATTAACTTTATTTTAAACTTAAAATTACTTAAAAAAATTTTTAGGGTGGCAAGGGCGCTAAGTATTCTTAAAAAAATTTTAAATTTAAAAAAGAATATAAAGCCTATGCTTAAGCTAGCACTTATAACTTAAATTAGCTTAAATTTTAAGTAAAAAATTATTTAAAATAGCCTTATTTAATAAATTACCCTAAATAATAGCTATATATAATATATTATTTATAATTACTTTTTATTTTAAAACCTTAAGCCCTATACTAGCCCTAGTATTAAAAATATTAGCCTTAAAGTTTTTAATACCTAAAGTATTAATATTATTAAAATCCCTTGCTATGTTAATAGCTAGCTTAAAATTTTAATTTTAAATAATATTTTATATTATTTAGACATGTTTTTTACGCTAATTTTTATTTTTTAACTATTAAATAAGTATTACTTAGTTAGCTTTAGCTAGTAGGATATAAAAGTTAAAAAGCTATAAAATACTAATATTATTATTTTATATAACTATAAATTAGCTTAGTATATAATTACTAAAGTTTATAAAGTATTTTTACTAAATTTTTACTAGGGCCTGGTAATACCAGCTATTTTAATATTAATAATATTTATTTTTTAAAATAAATTTTCCTGGCTTTAGCACTAATAAATAAACCATACTTTTAAAAATTAACTTAATAAAATAAAAAAGGTGGTTTATAGCATATATATACCTAAAAATTATATTTATAAATTTTATATTATTATATGCTAGCAGGCCAAGCCTTATAAAAATATTATTATACTTATTAATTAATTATTTAAATTACTTTATATAAATATTTCCAGCCTATATTTACTTTTATTTAATAAAAAGGTATATATTAACTTTATTATAAATAATAAAATTTATTATTATTAAATTATAGCGCTAGCTAGCAAGAATAAATTTATTACCTAAATTTTTTTTATTATTTATTAATATAACATGCTTAAACTTTTACTACACCGCGTACGCTATAATTAAAAAAGGGAAAATATTTATAACTTATAATACCTTATTTATAGCTTTAAAGCTATTATAAAAACCTTTAATATAAACTAGTATAAATAAAATAACTATACTAAAGTATTTATTAATAAGCTACTAGGCCTTATATAATTTATATTATATAATATTAAAGCCCTAGCTAACATGTGATTTAAGTTTTAAAAAAATATTAATTATTTATATAATTAAACTTTATATTTTATATTAAATAATATTACACCTTTTAAAGCCTAGTATAGCCACTAACTAAATATTTTTTATATTTATATTTTTTAGTTTAAGGTTTATGTTTTAAACCCACTAAAAAAATAAAAAAAGCTTTATAAAAATAGTAAAATAAGAATTAAAAGGCTAGTTAGGTTTAATAAAAAAATAAATAAGCTATATTAGGTTCTCCTGGATAATAGCCATGTGGTTTTAATTTATAATATTAATATTATTAAGAATTACTGCATTAGGCTAGATTTTTTATTAAAAGTAGTTATTTTAGCGCCTTTAGGAATTTTTATTCTTAAGGCTTTACCTTCTTTAGGGATTTTTATTTTTAAGGCTTTACCTTTTTTAAGAATCTTTATCCCTAAGGCTTTATTTTTTCCAGGAATCTTTATTTTTAAGGCGCTACCTAAAGCTTTAAACCCTTTAGGAATCTTTATTTTTAAGGCACCTAAAGCTCTAGTATTTTTAAAAATTTTTATTTTTAAAAACTTACTAGCTAATATTAACCTAAATACTAAAAAAAACCTTAAAAATAATTTTTTTTAAAAAGCCTAGCTTTTAGGGACCTTTTTAGGTATATAAATCCTAAAAATTTAATAATAAAAGCTATTAATTTAATTACTAAAGTTAATATATTTTTAAAAAAATTTAATTTTAACTTTTATAATACTAGCCTAGTATACTACACACACGCTTAAGCTATTATTAATTTTAAAAAAGCTTTTTAAATTTTAAATAAGCTAGCCTATTTATTTTATTTTTAAAATATTATTAAAGTCACGTGGAATAAGATTACCCTAGCTAATAAATTTTATTTAAATAACCTTTAAGTACTAGCTAGTAAGCCTAGCTTAAATAATATTTTAATATTAATTATAATACTTTATAAGTAAATTTTGAAAAAAAAATAAACTAATAGTTTAGCAAGCTAAAGCTAAAAGTAAATAAAATAAGTAATTTAAGGGTATATAAAATAAATATAATTTTTTAATAAAAAATAAGATCTAAAATCTTATTAACTTACTAATTAAAAAATACTTACTTTTTAGTAAATAAGTCCTAAAAATTAAAAAAAAACTAAAAGGCTAAATTTTTTATTATAAAGCTTATTAAGTAATTTATAGCTTTAAGCAAGTTTATAAGCTTAATTATTATAAAACCTTTATTAAAATAGTAAAGCTAATAAGCTATAAGCTTTTTTTTATTATTATTATTATTATACTTAACCTTAAAATTAAATAAATAAATATAAAAATAGTATTTTTATATAAAAATATTAATATTATAATTTTTATAAAATAACCTTACTTTTTTATTAATAATTTTAAGTATGTTTACTAGCTTTAAAAGGCTTTTTATAACTTAAAGTAAGTATTATAAATTTAATATTAATTATTTATAAACTTTCTAGCCATGCTAGGCTTTTATTTTATTTATTTAAATTTAAAAGTTTTTATTAATAGTAAAATTTTTATTATTATATATATAAATAATTTTTTATTAATTAGCAGGAATAAAATCTAGATTTAAAAAATTAAAAATACCTTAAATAAGCACTTTAAAATATTTAATTTTAGCCCTTGTTATTACTACCTTAGTATAAAGGTTTATTAAAATTAGGCTAATTAAATATTTTAGCTTTTTTAGCTTAGCTATATAAATAAGATTTTTTATTAATTTAATATAAATAACTTTAAGGTTTATAGCATGCTAATAAATCCCTGCTTAAAGTTAAAGCCTGCTTTTTAAAAATACTTAGCTTTAATAAATATTTTAAAGTAATATTAAAGTATTATTAATTTTTTAATATACCTTATATTAGGTACTTAAGCTAATATTACTTACCCCGTGTTTATTTTAAGCTATTTTTTTATTAAATTTATAAAAAAATATATAATAACTATTAAGCACGTGTTTTATTATTTTTAGGGCTTTATAAACTATAAATTAATATTTTTTAGGGATTTTTAACTATTAACTAGCTATATTAATATTAATTAAGGTAGTAATTTAAAAATATATTATTTTACCTTTAAATATATATTTTATATAAGTTTTATAATTATTAGCTAGTTTTTTAAATATTAACCTACCATAGCTTTATTTTTTTATAAAATTAAGTATATAAAAAAAATATAAGCTATTAAAAAAGTTATTTAGCTTTGCTACTTATTAAAAAAGCTTATAAATATTTAAAAAGTAAATTTTATAGCCATTATAATTTATAAAAATAATAAAAATATTATAATATTAGCTAGTAACCCCTAGTTTTAAACTTAAAATAAGTATATTAATATTTAATATTACTTTATTTAAAAAAAAGGCCAAAGGCATGGTTAATATTTAGTTTATTTTTATTAAAAAATAAATAATAAATAGCTTTATTAAGCCACTAAGGCCTAAAATATTTAAATACTTTAAAGTTTTATTAAAAAAATTTTTAAACTTATATAAGTAAGTTTTTTAATAGTTTTTATACTAAAATTAGCCTTTTTTATACTAAACTTATAATAACTTATATATTATAAAATTATATTTAATTATTTTTATTTTTAGTCTACTATTACTTTATTTTTATTTTTAAAAATTAACCTTATAGTAAAGGTAATATAATATTACCTTATTTTAAAATCTTACCCTAGTTCCGCATAATACCCTAATTATAATATTAAAAATTAATATATTTTTAGCCTAGTTTAAAAAAATCCCTAGTGCTCCCTATATTTACCTATAAAAAATATTATTTTTAAATACTAAAATATAAGCTTACTAGCATAATTAACTTATTAATTATTTTAATTAAAATCTTTATTTAATATTTTTTAGGCTTTAAAGTATAGTTATATTATATAGTTAGCAGCTTTTAAAACCCTAGGGCTTTTTTAAATTAAGTAACTAAATAATATTATTAATTTTTAGTATATATAGGCTATCATAATAATCTTATTTCTTAATAAAAAAGGTTTAAAAAAATATTATTATTTAAGACTATAATTTTTATTATAATCCCGCTAGCCTACGCCTTAAGGACTTTATATTTAAGGCTTAATTATATTTATTATAAATACTAGGCTAGTACTATATTATTTAAAATATATAATATTATACTAATACTAAGTTTTTTAAAAAAAATTAATATTTAAAATATATACTTTAATAACTTTAATATACTACTATACTAGGTAACTTACTTTATACTAAAAATTAAGATTTTTAAATAGCTTATTATATATTAGTTTATTATTATTAATTAATAATACTTTTTATATAAACTAGGCCTTATTTTTACCCTTAAAATAGCTTTTACATGCTTTAATATTTATTATTACTTTTTTAATTATAAAGGGGCTATATAATTTATAAAAAAGCTAGTAAACATGCTAGTTAGCCCTTAAATTTATAAATTACTTAACTTATTATTTATTATTTACTTTACTTTTAGGCCACCCAGTGCCCAAAGCTTTTATTAAAAAGTTTATTATTTTATATATTTTATTATTATTTATTTATATTTTTAGGAATTATTTTAACTTATTAACGCCTGGAGCTTTTATTAATACTTATTATTTTTATTATTTTAATTATTAGCTTTTTAATATTTATTTATAAATTATATTTTTAAGGGAGCCTTTTCCTGGGATTAATAACTTATAACTTATTAATTTAAAAAAACTTTTTTTATGCTAGTAGCTTATAGCTTATTAATTTAAGAAAGTTCTTAATATAAATAAAAAAAGTACTAAAAATAGGTATTTAAGGCTACTAGCGGCCTTAGGGCTTTAATAAAAAAAGGTTTTTTTAGCCTAAATAACCACCTGTAAAACTCTTTATCCATCCCTAAAATATTTAGCTTAGCATACTATGCAATACAAGAGACTTCTACCTACTATAACTAGTCATTCCTTTTAGTAAGGCACTCCTTATCAACTAGGAGAGGGAAGGCCAGATAGAATCTACGGATTGGGACGGATAGAGGAAATCTCTGCTATCACAGGGGCAATGTCGAAATGTAGCTTGTGGTTCCGACCATTGCTACCTCAACTGGAGTAAGTCGGAGAAAATACTGCAGCTATGCGCATATTCCTTCCAGGTATCCAACCTCTGTTGGGGCTTTACTTGCAATAACCTACCTTCATTAGTTCACAAACTCGGGCGTAGACGGCAAACGTAACGCCAACATCGCAACTACATGGATGATGATTCAATGCGTCAAAGTAAAAAGGGTTTGAGTTTATTTTAAAGTAGATACATGGTTCTCATGGTAATCCCGAAACAGCAGGACAGGAGACAAGAGGTAGGAAACAACAAAAGTTCAACAGAAGTGAGATAACGATTTGGAAGATCGAGATACGTGGTAGTGATACCTTGCTCGGGCCTCAGTTGTTAGCAAGCTCCCTATAGTGCCGGCTCCATATCCTCAGCACCCATCTCATATCAGCTTTTCGATGATCCACCAACGCCATAGTAATCTCGCCGGAAATACCGTCAACTGGAAGAGCGCGTTGACTGGCCCTCACAAGCGCAGCCGGCTCTCCTTCGGCGTGGTTCTCATGTCCAGCCCTCGGGTCCGCACCAAAGAATAGCAAAAGCGTGACCATGTCCAGATGTCCGTTGTCGACAGCCAGGTAGAGGAGGTTGTCGAGTTTTCCGGATTCCTGCAGCAGCTTGTAGAGTGGACAACTAGCTAAGTTGATCAACTTCCAGAGTGGAGGAGACCATGCGTGCAAGCGAAGCGTGAACGGATGGCTGGATTTTGGGATCTGGACGCGATATTTGAGGATACTACTCAAGACGCTGTTCCTTGATATGCCTTCGAGCATGGCATTTGCGACTTGGATATTGTTGGTCACCACTGCCCTAGTTAGTACGGAGGCTTCGAAGCGTTTGATGTTGATTTCTAGCTGGCGAGGGGCTAGGATTGTTGCGAGGCGCTTTGAGGTTCGGGTCAAGGCCACCACATCAGACTGGGAGTCGCAGTGTTCAGCGACCAGAAGCACCAGCTCGATGGGGAGGGTTTGGAGCGACATTTTGCTGCTATCTTGCACAACTGATGGGATTCGCGGTCAGTTAGGGTTGTCTAATAAGTGGTATTGTAGGTATGAGAAACTCAACCAGTTGTTCTTTTCTGAATCACGTAGTGCAGGGACGGAAGGTTTGGCATGAGGTTAAGGTTAGATGGAAAATATGGATATTGAGAAGACGAAGTAAGACGAAGCAGGGAGATGTTATAGACGGTCATGAGGGGTTCAGGAGTTCCATGATGTAAATATGGCTCGATTCACTTTTTCTCTTGGCAGATATGTTGAATAAGATCTTCCCTTCACCGCTGCAGTGTCTTTAGTAAGCCGAATAAGTTCGAGATTCTCCCGGGATAGTTACAGGAGCCAAAAGATCAGCGTGTACGCAGACTGCAGATACTACATGCAAGGCATCAAGCCCACGGTGGTCCGCTACACCACCAAACCCAGAAATCGTACCAAGCCGACGGGGATAGGAGGCCTCCGTTGTCCGGGGACCTCGGGAGCCAAGTACCCTAGGATTTCTAGTAAACCCGCTACATTGACAACCGACCTGGGCAGCCCTTGGCCGTGGAGGCATCTAACCGAAGATCATTCTTAGCTACTGCGGACCCAACACCACTCACTGCCGAGCTAAGTGGTGGCCACAATGTCAAACTATTTAGCGCGTTGCAAGGAGAGGATAAGGAGAAAGGTATATGATGGGTGTACTTACTTGATATTCTATTCAGGATTCGTTGATTTATCTACAGGGCATCAACGGCTTTATATTCTATGGTAAGTAGCGTAGCTAGAGCACCTGAACAGCCGGCGCAACATCCTGGCTCTACTAGGTTAAAGAACTCGAATGGAATTATAACTGGGCTAAACAAACGTACCTGAAAGAGTGTGCCCGGGAAACAGGAATAGTCCCGGTAGTTTATGGGTTCGGATTAATTCATCCATGGATGTGTCTCGGGCTTGTTTATTTCAATGAAGTATTAAACTGTCTATACAGGCATGATGTTCAGCTCAGCGGTCTCGCTCCTACAACAATAAATACCTAGGTACGTAGTGCGGTGACTTCCTTCCTTCCTCAATATTGGTTCATAGTTTATCTCATCATGCCTACGAAGGATCTCAAACGATGACTTGTTGTACTACTCCAGCAGCAAAAGGTAGATTCTAGGTCCATTACTCGAATAGACTACCTACAATGCTCGCCTGCGTTCGAAGCAGAATCAACTCCCGGAGACTTCAACATAAAGCATTCTTTGTGAACCAAAGCAAATGCATTGTGGATGAGAATTAGCGGTTTCTCATCCTTTGGCCATTGATACTAGAGTTGAAAGGACTGTTATTGGAACTGTGGCAACTAGATCATGCATACTAGGTACAGGAGATAAATCCTTCTTCGCAAAAGACTGTTTCAATATCATCATCTTTCTCACAGTTCACCTCGCAGGAATGCCCCGAGCTCAAAGGGATATGAGTCGAGTTCGGGAATCCAAGTTCCCCAGTACTTCTCAACAGCCTGCTCTAGTCTTTCCCGATGATACCTGAAGTAGAATGTCTTTTTGACCAAGGCATCGACCAACAATTCACAGATAGCAGCAGACTTCTTGCTTATCGCCTTCTCAAGCATACTGTAACCATCACGGCAGTCTGATTGGATAGTCGGATCAGCGTCGTAATCCAGTAGTAATTTCACTATCTCGGCAAATCCCCTGATGACATAGAGAGCGTTGTAGGTGAAGCCTGAGTCTCCTATTGGGTGGCTACCGGAGGCGCTATATATATGAGGTCTGTGGGTCACGTGTAGCTAGTCCCAAACGGGTAAGCGTGGATGCCTGAGGCACCAAGGCAGGGAGCGTCCAACACACCCCTTGACTAGCAAACGTGGTAAACCGCTAATATACATGAAAAAATTGAACCTGGTGGTCTTTCCTAATTAGGAAATACATAAAGCTCACAGGCGGAGAAAAGAAAGAACTATTTGTTGACCTTTTATTAGTTAATTTAACAAACTATACCCCTGTTGGCCCGGCAGCGCGGGGAAGAGGAAGTATAAAGACGTTTAAGGCCTGTTATTGGCTAGTTCCATAAGGTATACACCCCTTAAAGAGCTGCCATTGGCTCGCTGGACAAGCTATACACCCCTTGTGGGAGTTGTGGCGCGGGAAACAGCTTGGCGCGGGAAACAGCTTGGCGCGGGGAATAGGAGTATAAAGGCGTTGGAGAGCTTGTTATTGGCCAGCTGTAAAACTATACACCCCTTGTTATCTTGGTATTCTAGCAGGTTAGATTTAATATAAAAAATAGCTTGGTGTAGGAAATAGCTTAGCACGGGGAATAAAAGTATAACAGTGTTAAAGGCTTGTTATTAATTAATTATATAAGGTATACACCTTTTATAAAGCTACTATTAGCTAGTTAAATAAGCTATACCTTTTAATATTTTAGTACCCTGGAGGTTTATATGCGGGAAGTAGCTTAATATATAAAAAAAAAAAATATAAAATTTAAATTTGGCGTGGAGAGCAGCCCGGTAGCTAATAAAAAAATAATATTATTAAAATTTAGCTAATTAAGGCCGGAAAAGTTAAAATAAAGTATAAAAAAAAATATAAAATAAGGCTGTAGTACTACACCCCGCGTAAAGTAATTTTAAAACACGTGTTATATATAAACACCCGCCTGGCTAATTTATATTAGGATTAATTATTCCCCGGGTTTACCTAATTACCCTTAGGTTATTTTTTACTTAGGCTTATAAAAAAAATTTAATTAGCTTATAAATAAAGCCCTAGTTTACACCTAATAATAGCTAGCCTATAATAAATATTAAAATAATAGCATGCAAGGGAAATTACCACCTAGCTAGTTTATATTAAAATTAATTACCCTTAAATTTACCCTTTATTTAGGCCCCTGGAAGGAATTTAATTAGCTAAAAAGCCCTGGTTTGCACTTAATAATAGCTAAAAGTATTAAAATAGTAGCATGCAAGTAAGGTATAAATATGGATTATAAAAGGTATAATTAGCTAGCTACAGGTAGCCAAGCTATTAGTACTAAATGGTTGGTACTATAAAAAAATAGTAAAGAAGAATAATTAGCCGTAGGCTAGGGGTATTAAAAAGGCGTGAAAATTTTACATGTTAAAAACCCGGGGTATCCCAGCGCTCTAGGAGGCTTTCGCTCTAGCTAATAAGAAAAAGATAAGATATATAGTTATTAAAGCGCTGGGACAGAGTAGCGGCTTATAACCTAATAATATAAAGAGTGTTATAGGTAAAGCCTGAGTCTCCTATTGGGTGGCTACCGGAGGCGCTATATATATGAGGTTTGTGGGTCACGTGCAGCTAGTCCCAAACGGGTAAGCGTGGATGCCTGAGGCACCAAGGCAGGGAGCGTCCGACATCCCCGCTTCACGGCCCACTGGAGAGGCTTTTTGCAGGTGGCTTTGCGTGTCCGCCGCTTCCGGTTGAAGCATTTGGGACAATGCTCGCGGAGTGTATACTCGCGGCAGCGGCGGCGCTGGCACTTCCAAACTACGACCTCGTCGTTAATTTGCTGCTTTGCCCCGGAGTCGAGGTAGGTCTTTGCAAGGGCGAGGTTGTTATGCATGACGGCCCAGGCGAGACCGCTGCTATGGTGGGACTTGATGTTGAGTTTGATGAGGCGGCGGATTAGGATGGAGCTCAGGCGCTTGGAGGTCATTGCCAGGGCGAGCACATCGGCTTTCGAGTCGGTTTCATCGGCGATCATCCAGATCAGTTCGACGGGGAGGCGCTCGAGGGACATTTTGGCGTCGACGGTGTTCGAGACTCTGTATGTTGGCTTGAAGGGATTAGTACTCAGCGATCCAAATCGCCGGCAGTGTATATGGATGAGATATCTAGGTAGAATATACTTACTCGGATGAGAATGTTTGGGTTTCACAAGGAATAGCTTTCCGGTAAGTGGTACGGAGATGGTGGGAAGAAGACAAAGAGAAAGTCGATCACTAGAAACAGAGGGGCTTTTATACCAGGATTGAAGGAAGCGCGCAGTGGAGTTCATGTCTGGAGGTTTGGCTCATTCACTCTCCCAGTGAAGAGGGTTCTGGGATGACTCAGGCGAAATCAGAGCTTCTCCTGGTCCTCAACCTCGGGGGTCATTGAGTGAAAGCCCAGCTAGAGAGAACAGACAGCATTTCCAGCTACCGTCTGAAGAGTCAAGAGTCCATCTAACACTGGTTCAAGGAAGATGAGTGTTCTTTGTTCTTTTCTGCTCAGTTGACATGCCCTCTGGCGCTGGTCAATATCTACCATCCCGCCGTTGGCTGGCTCGGGAATATAGTTGCGCTAGGTTGGATCTAGCATATTAACTTTGGTTATATAAAGTGCTTTGCAATACATACTTTATTAAAATAAAATAAAAATATATATTAATTTTTAAGTTATATTAATAAAGTAAATATATAGTGCAAAGTGGTTATATCGCGTTTATAGTAAATATATATAATTATTATTATAAATTACTAAATAAATATAATTTAGTAATAATAAATATAGGTTTACTAGGTTATATATTTATAAATAAAGTTTATATTTAGGTTAATTTATTACTGCCTGTTAAACTTATTATTAAAATTATTTATATTACTAAGGTTGTAATATATCTTAAAAATTATATTATAAATATTATAAATATAAATTATAGGTAATTTTATATATTATATATAATATAAATTAATATTAATATAGTATAATTACTGCTGGTAATATATAATTACCTAAAATTTATATACTATAAAGGTAGCGCTTAATAAATTAATTTAATAATTTTAATTTAGTGCTATTTATTATTTAGGTTAATTATATAGGCTATAAGACATTGCTATAAGATTAAAATAAATATAAATATAAATAAAAATACTAATTTAATGCTAATATTAATACTAATATTTAATATTAATAAAAATTTAAAATATTAAGGGCCCGTGCGCTGCTGTTTAAGTTAATCCTAGCTTATTAAATTAATATTAAGTTAAAAGCTATTAATATAATTATTAAAAAAACCCCGCGTTATTAATAAAGACCTACCAAGATTACTATATTATAAATAATTAGTTAAAATTATTATTTATTATTATATATTATATATTAAGTTTAAAGCGCTATAAAACACTATTTTTAAATATAAGCTTATATTTAGGGAAGGCGTTCCGCGTGATACTAATAAAGGGTAAGTTAATATATTATTAAATTATTATTATATTACCCTGTACTAAGTTTACATGTTTTTAAATAATATATAAAAAATTTATAAAAATAATAATAAATTTATAAATATATAAGTAGCTAAGCCTTAGTAAAATTAGCTTTTTATATAATTTAAGTATATTTTTAATACCTTGGGATATTCTTACATGTTTTATAAAATATTTTTTTTTTAATTATAATATATGTTTAAAGGCTAGTAAAAATTAATAAGGTTATAATAAGTAAGGTAACTAAAGTTATAAAAATATTAATTAGCATGGTAAAACTATTTACTATTTATATAAACTTACTTTATAAAGCAGTCTTGTAACCTTAATAAGTAAAGGTAAATTTATTTATAATAATTTACCTTATAAAAATAGCAAGTACTATAACCTAGTATTTAATTTAAAAAATAAAGTAAAAATAACTTATTAAATATTAAAATAGTATTAGGTATATATATTTAAATAAAAAAATAAGTTAGTAATACCTTTTGTAAGTAATAAGTATATAAAAGCTTACTAAAATAAATTATATTATATAATTAACTTATTATTTTAATTAGGAGTATAATTAGTAGTAAAAACCACTAGTAAAAGTAGGCATAGTATACTTAATATACTAAAATTAAATTATAAAACACCCGGAGACCTATTATATTAGCACAAGCAAGTTAGTAACTATTACTTAAGTTTATAAATTAGTAAAGCGTACCGCTATTTATTATACCTAAGTTAAACTTTTATTATTATTTATTTTTTATATTATTATTTATATTATTATTTATATTATTATTTGCTGGGCAGCATATTTAATATTATTTATATTATTTTTAGCATTATTTTTAGTATTATTAATACCTAGGTAACATTAATATTATTCTTAGTATTATTTTATTTACTAGCTAGTATTTTCTAGGTTAGTATTATTTGTATTACCCTTGGTATTATTATTAGTATTATTTTTAGTAATATTTATTTACTATTTATACCTTACTTAGCATCTTTAAATTATTATAAAACAGCTATTAAGTATTAAGTTTTTTAGGGCTATTACCTTAATTTATTATTATAATTTACTTTATTTATTTTTTGTATTATTATTACTATATTATAAAATTAAAAAATAACCTTGGGTTATTTAACTTGTTTTTTAGTATTATAAAAAAATTAAAAACATGTCCGGGGGTGTTTATTTATATTTTTACTTAAATTAAACTATATAATATTTATATAAATAAAGTAATATTATAAAAGGCAAAAACTTGGGTTCCTATGGTAAGAGTTTATTAGCTTACCTATTTTTTTAATACTTTATTTACTGCCTGGATAGAGTTAACTTAGCTTTTAATTTTTAAATAAGTTAAAATATTTATTATTATTATAGGGATTTTAAAAATAATTAGCTACTATTAAATACTAAAATACAAGCTAGGTCTAAACTAGGTGCTTTTAAAAGTAGGTAAATAAAAAATTTAAAATCCTGGTTAAAAATATTATAAAAACTAATACTATAATAAAAAATTAAGGCCTAAATAAAGCCTGGTAAAAAAAAAAATATACCTAGTAGTACTTAGTAACACATGTTAATACTTACTTAAAAGTTCTAGTTATTAAAATATATTTAATAATAATACGCTATAGTATTTTTAGGTATTAAAAAAAATAGCTATAAATAGCTATAAATAAACTTAGGTATAGCTAAAAATTTTTTTAAAATTATTTTTAAAGTTAATAAATATAATTAGGCCGTGAGCAGGATAAGTATAAATAAGAAAAAATAACCTTAGTTATTATAAAAAAGGTATATAATTTATATTAGTTTTAGAGTTAGCAAGGCCTTTTTTAAAGGTATAAAATTTTATATAAGCTTGCTACCTAATTTTATATACCTTTAAAATTTAAAAAAAAAAGTAAAGGGGTATTCTTACTTTTTACCTTGCTAGCTAAATTTTATATATTTTATTATATTTAAGTTTATAAATTTAATTAAGCTTTTTCTCGCGGGGCTTAAACCTAAAAAAGTTAATATAATAAATTTAATTTTTATAATACACAAGGGCAAAGTTTAATAAACTACCTAAGTTACCTTAGCTAGTATAAATAAAATTACTTATAATTATTATATATATTTATTTTATGGCATATTATCCCCCGGTTATTAAATTAAGTTTAATTTATTTATATTAAAATATATTAGTAATTACTATATTTATATTTATATTCTAAGTTACTACTATATTTCTAGCTAAAAAAACTTTATATTTTAATTATAGTGTATTATTATAATATTAGTAATATTATTTATAAGTAGCAAGCTATTTAAGATTAATTAAAGTAGCACCACTAGTGGTGTATTTAAAACTAAAACTAAATAATAAAATACTATTTTAATAAACTAAAGGCTAACTATAATCTTTTTTTTAGTTTTTTATATATAGGATAAATCTAAAATAATATTACGCGGGATATATTAGTATAAAATTACTAGTATAAAAAGCGCGAATACTTGCTATTTCCTGTTTATAAGTTAATAAGTAAAAAATAATTTAATTTATTTTATAAAAGCTTTTTAGTACATAATAACACTGCCTTATTAAAATATATATTACCTATTTTTAAAAGCATTAAAAATAAATTAGTAAATATACTTAAGGTAAATAGTATTATGCAAGAGCAAAAGTTCACAGCTAAAAATAATATTAAAAAATAAAAATAAAATAAAAAAAAATAAAATAAAGCTAATTATTACTTACTATATGCTTATAGCAACCTGCCTGTATTATTAGGTATTATTTAATATTTTTATAAAGGGTGGGAATTTATATTTAGCATAATATACTAAGTAAATACTATTAATAAACTAATAAAGTTTTAAGGCCTGGTAAAGCTACTTTAAAATGCCTATTTAAGCCTGCACCTTGCTACCAGGTATAGTAAATAATAATAAAATATTTTTATAAAAAAATAAATTTAATAATAATACTAGGCTAAAGTACCCCAAGCCTTTTTTTTTATTATTTTTATTTTTTTTAATAGCCTAAAACCAAGTAGCTATATTACTTTAAAAACTATTAAATAATACTACGCAAGATTTTAAAGTTTTAAAGTTAAAATATTATTATTTTTTATTATATTATTAAAAAAAAGTTGCATAAATATAAAAAGGTATTTATTAAAAAGTAAATCTTATTTAGGTTCGCGGTAATTTATATAACAAACTTAATTTTTAAACACCTTAAAAATAATAAATTATTAGTTTTTGTTTTTAATGCATGTAAAAATAATATTTAATTAGGTAATTTAAAATACTTATACGCAGAATAGGTAAAAAAAGTTAGGGTATAAAATTTAATATAAATAAGAATACTAAAAGCTAAAAATATTAATTTTCCTTATTAATATAAAATAAAATATAAAACTTAAATTTAAAATAAGAAACTAGGATAAACTAAAAGTACTAAGTAACTATAAATTATATAAACTTACTTATTTTTATATTTTTTAGTAAAAATATTATTATTTTATAAAGTTATATACTTAGTAAACTGCGCGGGATAATAAAGTTTTATATATATATTAAGCTATTACTAAAGGGCTTTTATACCCCTGCTTTTTTTAGTTTTAATTAACCACCTTAATATAAGACTAGTTTAGCTACTTTAACTACTAGCTAGTATTATTTTTTAATTTAATACTATTACTATAATAAACTAGGATTAAGATTAAGACCAAGATTAATATAGTATAATTTTTTTTATTATAATAATAATAACTTTAACTATATATTAAACTTTGCTTTATACTTGCTTAATTATATATTTAAGCTAAAATTAGTTTTTAAACTTTATAAAATATTACTAAATTACACTATTACTTTAGGTAATAATAGCAAAGATACTAGTAATAATATTCTTAGGGTTATCCTGTTTTTTTTTTAAAAAGCTTACATATTGCCTTATAAAAGGTATTACTAATTTAATATTTTTTTATATAATAACAAAGTAATAAAAAAGTAACTATTAATATATATACATGCTTTTAAAAATAATATAACTTTATATATGTAAGAGGTAATTATAATTTTTATTAACTAACTAAAAAAAAAGTATTACAGGATAGCAAGGTATCTAGTTTTTTTATATTTAGTAAGTACATGCTTAAGTAATAAGATATATATTATCTAGCTTAGGCCAGTACCATTAACATAATAAATATTAATTAAAAAAAAGTGCTTTAAAATTTAAGCAGGAGTTATTTTAAATAAGGGTAAAAAAAAAAACACTAGACTATACTTCTAGTAAAACTTAGATTTTTTTTTACCTATTTTTTAATACATAAATTAATATAAAAGTAAGGTTTAGTTATAGTACCTTCCAAGCTTAACTAAATTAATATTTAGGTTATGTTAGCTTAACTTATTAATAAGGCAAAATTAATAAAAAATATAAGTAATAAGGCTTAATAAACTATAATTAATATTTTACTGCGGTATATTTTTAAAAAATACTAAAATAAATATAAAGACCTTGCGCATGGCACTATTATATATTATTTTAATTTTTATATTAAGCTTGCTAAGTATAATAAGGTTCTTAATTATATTTTTAAAGTTTATCCTATATAAACCTAGTATAATTACAAAAATATTATATAGTTTTATATACTTATTTATTATTATACCTACAAAAATAAGGTAAATACCCATAAAAGATTTATATATAGTTTAATATAAACTAAATTTATTTATAAATATTTAGTATGGGAGGGAGATAGGCAGGGTACTTAAATTAAAAAAATTTATAAGGTGCTGGTGGCTATATACTTTAATTTTTTATTTACTATAATAGGGGGAGGATAAATAAAAAGCCTAAAGCTTATATTTCTTATTTAAAATATATTAAATAATAAAATAACTAGTTAGTAATACTATAAGCTAAAATAATAAATTTTAGTATTTATAATTAAAAGTCACGCGAGGCTCATGGGAAAAAAGCTAATATTTTATAATTAAAATATACTTATTCTTGTAAATAAGTAGTTTTATTAAATTTATTAAAAACCCTAAATATTAAGTAGTTAAGACAAGCGTGCTTGGCACTTTAAAACTTTTTAAAAAAACCTAAAGCTAAAAAATAATATCCCCGGAATATACTTTAGTAATATATAATATATAATTAATATTAATATAGTTAATTTAGCTAATATATATACAGGAGTTAAATATACAAGTATAATTAAGCTTTTAATATTTATACTAAATAAAGTTTAATAAAAATATAGCAGCGTAATTACTAATAGGCCTAAAATATTATATAAATTATTTAAAGGTTATTTAAATTAAAGAACCCCATGTAACACCGTGCTAAAGTTTTATAGGTATATTAATAAACTTTATTATACCTTAGTAAATTTACTGCATAAAAGACAGGGATTTTATAAGACTTAAAATAAGGGGAATAAAATTAATAAAATATATTTATATTAAAGCATTTAGCACGTGTTTTTTATTTAAAGCACTTAATATTTATAATTTTATATTAACTATAGGCACCTTAACACAGCGCAAAGGTATAAAATAAAATTAATTTTTAATATTTTTTTTAAGCTAGCCTAGGGAAGCAGGGAGTAATATAATAAAAAATATATTATTTAAAAGTTATAGCACTTTAACAAGTGCTTTATACTAATTTTATATAATATTATATTTAAGTAACTATAATCCAAGCATTAGGTAAAAAAAAGGTAGTATAAAAATATATTATTATTAGGGCATTTTTTTTAACTTATTAATATTTTTACGGCGCACCTAGTTCGGGGGTAGTATTATGCCTGGATTAAAAAAAGTCTTACTTAACTTAGTATTTAAAGCTATATTTTTAACTATATTTAAAGCTGTATTTTTAACTATATCCTTAATTATATTCTTAGCTATATTTGTTTTTATTATATTAGTATTTTTAATTATCTTAATTGTGCTAAACATATTAGTTATATTTATTATATTTATAAGAGCAGGAGTAAAGGCATCTTTAAAAGTATTTACCTTTATATTATTTACCTTATTTATATTATTTACCTTATTTGTATTAGTTAGCTCTATATTATTTACCTTATTTATATTAAAAAAGCTATTTTAAATAGTATTTATTACTACCGCTGCCTTTGCCTCCGCCTTTTTAATTAAAAATAGCGCGTCCTGGTATATAATTTTAGAATTTAAAATAATTTTAACCTTTTTTATAATTTTTTTTATATTACTATTTATATAATTACTTTAATAAAACAGGCTCGCGGTTCTTGGTTACCTTATATTTTAGTTTTTTTTAAAAATAATTAGTATTATATAAAAGGCACTTATTAAGTATAAAATATATATACTATGTTTTAGTTTAATACCCCAGGCTTAATAATCTTAATTTAATTATTAATTACCTGGTTATTTACTATTTAGACCTCCGGGTTAAGCTAGGCCTTAAAAAATAGTAAGTAATATTTAAAAATATTTAGCGCGTTATTTTAATTAAAAAATACTAAAAAATATACTTTTTTTTATTAAGTATTTTTAAAAATTTTTATAAATATATATTCCCTAGGCTGGTAAAAAAGTTAATATATTATAATATTAAAAAAAAGTAGCTATTAGCCCTAGTAAAATATAGTAATATACTTTTTTATATTTTATAATATACTTTTATTACTAAATATAATATTAGTTTATTAAGGATAAATGCGCGTACCTAATATTAAAAAGTAATTAAAAAAGGTAAAGATAGGTATAAATAAATTTAGGCAAGGTATTAAAAAAGTTTTAAGGCTATTTTTTTTAATCCTAGAACTAGCTGGGACAGGTAGGAACAGGTAAAAATAAGTAGGGATAAATTAAGGTAGGAAAAAGTAAAAAAAATAATTTACCTGGGCTAATAACCTTAATAACCTTTTAATTTTAAAAATTTTTAAAAGGTGGTAAAAAAATATTTAAGGCAAGTAATTTAAAAAATAAAAATAATTTTTATACTTTTTACCGGGCTTTTATTAGGGTAGGTTTAAGGTTATATAATAATAAGGGCTTAGCCCTGCTATATTTACTGCCTACTAGTTATAAACTTTTATAATTATTTATTTTAACTAATATTTATGCTAACCTTTTTAATTTTATTTACTTAGGCCTGTTATTCCCTGGCTAGTTATTTTTTTTAATATAGGCTTAATTTAATTATATCTTATTTTTTTTAAACTTTTATTTTATATAGCAGCAAAATCTTATCCTATTATAATAATAAAAAAAAGATCTTTAGCTATTAAAATTAATTAAAATAATTACCTAAAGTAAATATAAATATTAACCCTAGGTAGGGTAGATCTTGCTGCTACTATAGCTACTAAAAAAAAGGTAAATTTTATTACTACTATAGCTACTAAAAAAAAGGTAAATATTACTACTACTACTATTACTAAGAAGAAGCTAATAAAGGTACTTAGTTTTTAATATTTTACTATTTTTAAAGATAACTTAAAAATAGCTAACTTTTTTTTTTTAATAATTATAGAATTTTTTATAAAATAAATATTTAAATACTATGTTTTAAATATTATTAAAACGCTAGTACCATAAACATAAATCTAAATTTTTAGGCTGCTTTTAATAATTTAAAAATAAATTTAAGTTTTTATACTACTTTTAGCTACATAAATAGCGTGAAGCTGCTTTTACCATATTAAACATATTACCTATAAAAAAAGTAGTAAAAATAAAACACCCGCGGAGACTAAAACCCTAAAGGGCATAAAAAATAAGCTAAAGATTTTGTAAATAAAAATAAATAGTCTTATTAATAAAAAGGTAAATCTAGCTATAATTATTTTTTTTTATTATAAATACTTAAAATTAAATACCCCTATGCCCTCTAGCATAAAAAAAAGTTTATAACCTACTAAAATACTTTTATGCATTAACTTTAATAACTTTATTTTATTTAGTTTTATTATAACACTAAACTAAATATTATTATTTATAAAAAGCTTATTTTAATTAATAAAAAAAGCTTTAATTTTATTAATATATTTTCATGTTATTATAATGCATGTTATAATTAAAAGTTATAAATACTAAAGTAGATGCTTGTAAGTACCCTAAGCTATTTTTAGTATTATTATAGTTTAACTAACCTAGCTAAAATTATATTAAATTAATAAAAATAAAAATACATGCAAAGTAACTAGCTATTTTTTACCTTAATTTTACTAGTAATTTCCCTTAAGTAAAGCAAAAGCTAGTTAATTATTTTTTTAAAGCCTTTTTTACCCCTATTTTTTTTTAAATATAATACTAGTTACAAGATCTTATTAATTATAATAAGTTTTTAAAGTATAGTTAATTTTTTATTAAATATAAGTTCCTAGCACTGCTGTTATCCTATTTTATATATAAATTAATTATTATTTAAATATTTATACATATTTAGCCGCGGAAATAAAGCTTTATAATAATTTATATAATATTAGTAACTAAACTTTAGTAACTACATGGGAGGAGTTGCTAAACTTTTAAAATTACCTAGTAATAAATAAAAAATATACTAATTTAAATAAAGGTTATTTTAAAAAGCTACTATTTAATAAACAGCCTAGTAAAAAATAAAAGTAGAAAAATATCCTGCCTTTAATAATAAAGTATTTTTTAATTACCCTTTTAAAAAAAATATTAAAACTAATAGCTAAGAAATATTAAAATATATTTTTTATTTTTTTTTTATTATTATAAACTATGCTACTACTACTGTTAGTATTTCTTTATATTATAATATATTTGCGTGATAATTTTTTTAAGCTTGCTTTAGTTATTAGTATTTAATAATATTATATAATATTAGGACAGGATTAGCATTAGGTTAATAAATAATTATACTATTTTTAAACTTTAGCTATATAACTATATAAATTAAATACCTTTAGGCTAAAAGTAAGGTTTATATTTATTAATTCTAACCTTTGCGGTGTGTTTATTTATAATAAAAAGCTAATTTATAATTATAAAATTTTTTAGGTATAATAAATTTAGGGAACTTATATCTAGTAATAAAAATTTAGCTATTTTAAATTAAAATACTATAATAGTTTTTATTTACCTTTAGTTTTTATAATTTACTTATTTTTTTTTATCCTAACACACCCGCTGCCTTTAGCTTTGTTTTTAACCTTAAAAATAACCATGTTTTTTAAAATCTATTTTTTTAAAATAGTTTATTTTTTTATTATCCAAATACCTACAGCAACCATGCCTTTAATATATAATATATTAATATTTTTACCTAAATAGCTACCTAGTATTATTAAAAAAACACTACTACTAGTTAAGCTTAAAAAAATACTATTACCTAGACCACTTAAACCTAAAAAAACTTTCTTAAGTAAAAAGGTATTACTACCTAGCACTATTCCTACCTAAAATATAAACTTTTTTATTAATTATTACCTTTTTTTCTAGTTTAATACTATATTATTTAGTATTACTTTTAAGTTTTTTTTAGTTATTATTAATTATAAAGTTACTAGCCCCTTAAATAACCCAAACTTTTTTTTAAATATTAGTAATTAAATTCTTGTAATAAAGCATAATCCTAGGAAATAAAATAATAAGGTTAATATATTTTTTTATATTTATTTAGCTTTGCAAAACCCTTTACTAATACTTATAATAAATATTAATATTTTTTTTAGCTAGCTAATCCCAAGAATAATATATTATACTTTTTTAAATAAATTTATTATGCTAAATAATTTTATTTAACTTTTAAAAATTATTTATTTTACATGTTTTATATTAGCAAGAATAATAGCTATAAAATGCTTTATATTATTATATATAATTTAATACCTTAATTATTATATACATAATTAAATTATGTATTATTTTAGTTTAACTTATATTAAAAACCTTTATAAATATAAAGGTGTATAAAAAATACTTTTAATAATAAACTTTTATAAGTATTATTTAATATTACCCTAAGTATATTAGCACTTTACCTAGTTTATTTATAAACTAAAAGTTATATATAGCAACGCATATATATAATTTAAATTATCTTAAAATATACCTTTTTAAAATAATAAAACTTATTTTTATAAGTACTTATATTTATAGGTTTATTACTACTAGGTAAAATAGGCTAGTAAGTTAAATAATTTTATATATTTAATAATTAATATTATTTACATGCTCGCGACGCCAGGGCAGAAGTAAAATATTTTAAAAATAATAAAAATAATAAGCTAAAAAATAAAAATAATAAAAAAATAGTTAAAACTAAAAAAAGGGTTGCGGGCAATAATACCTTTAGTTATATAAATATTAATAACTAAATTTAACTTTTTTTTATAATAACTTTTATTATTTTATAAGTATTTTAAAAGTAAATATTATTTTTTTAATTTACAGCTTAATTTCTGTCCTTTTTTAGTATTTATTAAAACCAATATTTTTTAAATTATTTTTTTACATAAAATAAACAGGATGCAGCCGGCAAACCAGTCTCTTAATAATATAAAATAATAAAAAAAATCTATATTTATAAGCTAAATTTATAACTAAAAAAGTATATATTAAAAATCCTATTATATATTTATTATAATTTATTACCACCCCCTTAAAAAGTATATTTAGCTATATATTTATATATTCTTGCTAAAAATAAATAAAAAATATAAAAATATAGCTTGTATTTAGCTAATATATTACTAAAAATATAATTTAAAATAAATTTTTAAACTAAAACAACGTGTAATATATTTTTAATAAGTAATTATATTTTATTAATATTTTCCTGTGTTAATTATGCATATAAATTTTAAAAAATATTATAATATTATAGTTACTTATTATATTATTATAATACTATTATAAATCACGTGGTTACAATAAGACTACGCTGACTCCACCATATTCCCGAACCAGCCAACGGCGGGATGGTATGGTTGCCGATCTTACAGCTTGAGTCTTTAGTACTCTTGCAACAACATCGGTAGGCCACCGAATGCCTGGAATAAAACATCCCCGCAGCTCCTTAGAGGTGCCTAGATAAAGCTCGGGCTTCTATGTTTGCTATGGGGCGTCTTTCCAGAAGAACCGATCAGTCAAACTGAAGTGACGGGCAGTCTGGCCTGTTATTCGTTACCTACTCGTGTTATCATAGCAGCCAGACGATGAAAAGTCTACCGGGACAATTTCCTATGTATTTGCTTTGATTCGAACAAAAGACTCATGGATGGATTGTCTAAAGGTACAGACAAAATGGACTGATCGTACACCAAGTTCGTCCACCACTACATCAAAACATAGCCCAAAACTCCTTCGATGACCAGCATCTATTTCGGTCTCACAAAAGAAAATAGAATAATAATCGACCAATAATCGTTCAAAGGGCGCGCTTACAAAGAATTCGCACGAAGCAGGCGCTCAAAGTCCGCAGGGAAGGGCTCGGGGAATCGCTGCGCGCCGTGCACAAGAGCTCGAGTGACCCTGTCGCTCATCATATCCAGGCGCTGCGGACCGACACCAGCACCAGGAATCCGGGCTCGGCGGCGCAGGCGTCGACAGTGACGCATATACGCACCCGCAAGGTCATGCTGGTTCCGACGCAGATCCGAGCCGCGTTCCAAGAGCAACTCAACGGCTTCAGGCTGGTTCTCGGAAATGGCGACGTCGATGGCCCGGAGGCGTTGACCGGGGGTCCCGTCAATGGCGGCGCCGCTGTCCAAGAGGATGGTAATGCTGTAAAGGTATCCGTGGTGAGCGGCGGTTACGAGGGCGGCTTGCTGATGCGCGTGGAGCTCTTGCGGGTGGTGGGTCGAGATGTCGGCGAGGAGGGGATGCAGTACGCTCGGCTGGTTGTGGACGACCGCCCACACGATGCGTGAGATCTGGGCAGGTTGGGCGCGGCGACGGGAGGGGCTGACGACTAGTTTCGTTGTGTCGACGTTGAGCTCTGTCATCTTGCGGACGATGTCTTGGTGGCCGCGGCAGATGGCCAGGTCCATTGTGTTGGTGGTGCCTCGCCAATTGTCGATTTCGGGGGTTGCGCCGTTGTCAAGGAGGACAAGCGCCATTTCCGTGTGACCTTTGTTAATTGCGACGTAGAGGGGCGGGTCGAAAAGACCGTCGTGGTCGAGACGAGCGAAGGTGGTCAGGTTGATGTTTGCCAGGATGTTCTCGCGCTCCAGAGCAGGTAGGTTCATGTTGAGACCGGGGCGGTTTAGGAAGCGCTTGGCTAGCTTGAGGTCGTTGTGGCTCACGGCCCAGTGTAAACCATTGCTGCGAGTGTGTTCGATGTTGTAGGGGATGAGGAGCTTGTCGAGGACATCATGGTGCAGACGGGACGTGCGGGACAAGGCGAGGAGGTCAGCCTGGGAGTCGGCCAACTCTCCTATGCGGAGGATGAGCTCGTTCGGGAGGGAGTCGAGAGACATCCTAGAATCCCTTCCTGTCAGCAAGCGCTGAAGAATGGATGAGAAAGCATTTAATGATCCACCTTCTGTTTGATGGGTGAGCGTTGGATCTGTTGCGGGTAGAGCAAGGTCTTCGGGACGTAGGGTATCCACAGATCTGGCCAAACTTGAAAGAGTTACAGTATGGCTGATGATGAGTGGTGAGTGGGGTAAGGAAGAAACAGATCGTGGGAATTGGAAGGGATTTTATATCTGTTGAGGGTGGCCAGGTTCCCAGGTGAAGGTGGTTTTCAGTGAATACCTCATTCACCTCAAGGCCCTAAAAGACCTTTCACCATTCACTTCCACGCCCAGTATTGGCCTATCAGGCGTTGCAGAACGCCCAGAACCCATTTCAAGTCACTGTATGCATCAAAGCTGAGTGAAGCCCTGAGCTCCAGATCTCCTCATCCCCGGATATATTAATCTCTTCGTCTCATCGAACTCGACTTCGCTTTCTCCCATCTCCAACCATCTTCCTCCAATTATCAATGTTCATTGTCCGCATCTACCTTTACCATCCCATCACTAAATCAAAGCAATTCCATTATCTACAACTTCAAGTATCTATCCTTCCGAAATCGGCCAATCAATCGCAACCTAACCGCCAAGCATCTCCACCAGAATGCCAAACATCAACAACCTCCCCGTCGAGCTTCTCAAATCAATCGGCGACCAGCTCGATTCACAAGGAGACCTCCTCACCATGAGCCAAGTCAACCGCCGTTTCAACGCAATCTACTATCCCGCCCTCCTCCGCCGCAACATCAAAGAGCACGACAGCCGCGGTCTCGCCTGGGCCGCCTGGGAAGGCAAACTCGACCTGGCCAAGCGCTTCATCGAAGTCGGCGCTGACCCCAACGTCCAAGTCGAGGATGAAAACAAAGAGAGCTCACGCTGGAAAGTCCCATTCAAGAATGTGCCCGTGTCCGAGTATACCTACCGAGAGTCGCCACTTCATCTAGCCGTCGAGAAAGGGAACGAAGAGATGGCCGTGTACCTGCTGGAACATGGCGGCGATCCGAAAGCGAAAGGCGTGTATTGGGAGTCCGGCTGTGTTCTCCAGATGGTGGCCGAGGGATGGTCGCCTCTACTTCAGACGAAGTTGCGGGAGATGGGGTTGGCAGATCATCCAGCAGGTCTCGTTCTTTGGGGATTCAGACCGTACTTGCTGCTCGAGCTTGACTATGAAGAGCATGAGCGCGAGTTGGAGGAGGCGCGCAAGAGACACTTCCAGGCCCAAGCTTTGATCGTTGAAGACGGAGATTCTACCATGGAGGACGGGGACGGGGACTCTGATACGGAAGATCTCATTTCTGTTTCAGCGCATGAGTCCGATATTACTCAGTCGGACGTGGGTGACTATTGCTATATGGCCGGATCTGACGAAGACGACGAGTACATCTTGGGTGGATCAGATGAGGATTAGGATATCCTGTTGTTTGGATCCGACGATCAGGATGATGAGTCCGCTTGTGAATGGATTAAGGCCAGTGATAAAGGCGAACAGAGTAACGAGGACAATTCATTGTATTGGCCTGATTGTGAAGGAAACAAAGTACACGAAATTCTTTTCTAACAAGTCTTAGAAAAAAAATATTCATGTATCAAGGCTATCTATTCCAAAGGCTTTTCTTTTCAGTAACAAGGCTTTCTTTTCATTTCCAGATATTTCAATAACAGTGGGCATGTTTAACAACTCTATGCAGCCATCGGGCTTTGCAAATTCATCTATCAACGCTGTCTCCTCCGAAGATTCCTTTTTCCATTACAAAGGCGTCCGTTTCGTTTGCAGATGTCCTCATCAACAATGGTGATGCTATTTTAATATCATCAAACTCATGTGGTTATTCCTTTACTATTTTAGCACGTAGACGCAGCCACTTTTAAGTCCGGGAGAGATGAAGAGGAAATGCGGTAGGTTACCATAGAGCATATCAGTCGCAACATCCGATCAGTAGAAGACGTACGGTGGTACCTGGTTCGACACTTGGATAGGTAGGGCTTGCGAACGGCACGTGAGCCGGATTAGGTAGAATAACCGGGCTGCTTAAGTACAATAGAACAATTGCTTGATTTGAATGTACCATAGTACCGAATCGATTCTTCATATCAACCGCCTTTATCAGCTAGGGACAGCGAAAAGTAAAGGCTCGATCAGGGGATTCTAGTATCATGAGTATTCGAGCAGGCATCGCGCGACCTTCGTTTTCCTCCCACAATTGCCCCGAAAGGTACGGCATCAACGACTTAGATACATTGGCTACACTATGAGCTACGCACTTTTGCTCGATGGAGAGGTAAGAAAACTGCACAGAATCATCATTCGTACTTTGATTAATTATATGACCTGGGCATCCTGCATGCTGTCCTCGGGAGCTCTCCAAAATGCCTGCTTCAAAAGACACTGCACGTTATGCCTGAACTTATTTGCTGACAGGGCAGACCTGGGCGCCGAACGCATCGCTACCACAGATGGTGCCGTCGCCGCCACCAGTACCGACACACTGCGAGTTTATTAGTATCCCAATGACTACGATGCCATGGCAATGAACTTACGCTCGTGGAGTCGTTGCAGTCACTGATGAGATTGTTAGCAAAGTATATCGAAACAAGATGAGAGATATGATAAGTACTCACTAGTTGTAACCCGCGATCTTGCATGAGGTGCCGTTGCATTCCTGTCGTAATAACAATTATTAGATTCAAGCACATAAGGAGATTGTCTGGGTCGAGAAATCTTGCTGTACGTACACCGCAGTATTTCCAGCCGTTGGGGCAGGTCCACTGAGCAGCCTGGTTGTTGTTCTCGGCAGGGGCAGCGATGGCCATGGAGGCGGTGGCCACAAGGGCAACGATGGCAGAGGTGAACTTCATTGTGGAGGGAAAGATGATACGGTTGATCGGTCGGATAGAAGAGCTTGTATTGTGGAATGAGTTGAGAAAGGTGAGATGATCTGAGTGATTGATTGCGTGTCAAGGAAGATCTTGAGCGAGAATCATCTCCCTCTTTATACAACTCACGGAGAACGACTAGGACTATAATGGTAGGAGTCGAGGAGCTGGACAGATATCGGGGGCGAAAGGCCCAGCTGCACAGCTATCACACTGATCGTCGGGCTGTGTGCTCTGCCAGTGGAAGATCATTGGGTGGCTCGTATACTTCTGAGGCTCTTTGGTCCTCGAAGAATGGTCCAGATACAGTTTCCGGACACTCCGAGCCGAAGCCGTAACCAAGTGACATGTCCTGACGCAGTACAGATTGACCTGTTTGGGCATTTCGCGCAAGATCAGCACTGGTGATCTGCATCGAAGGACCAACCGGAGCACAAGTTCTCCGTTCAGCGTAGGCCCAGACTCAGCCGCACACTGTCTGGGGCTATGAGAGACAATTGTGGAGTAGATATGCTCGGGGGGACCTACCTTGCATGCTGGGCGGCTCGACCCTAGAGCTTGTACGGAGCATGTTGCGAACGCCCAAGCCTCGAAGTACGTACCCCAGTGGACCCCGAGGTCGGGGGGCTCGCGCCGCGCCCGTAAACTAACCTGGCTGGGTAGGAGTCTCCAATAGCTATCTTGATCGGCCAGTGGGAACCTTCAACACAGCTGGCAGCCCGACGTTGTGGGGAGATCGACAACCAGCGGGTCCTCAGCCGTGCAAGCCACAACGCTTGATCCCACTCCTCCTTACTCTCCAGCTGTCAGGGGAGAAAGAAAGGTTGAGTGATTGTCTGTCAAGTGTACATAAGAATAGGTTGCAAAGATTGCGACCGGATCCGGACAGCATACCTATGTATTGGATGGTAATCTTGGCCAGGCAATGAGTTGGACGGTTCCATTAACGTAAGAGGCCACCATTTGTGGCCGTCAGCTGGCTAGGCAAGCCCGGGTGGAAGCAGGCCCCTGTGACATATGATGTAGGTCTTTGCCTCTTGAAGCTGCTCACGTCGTAGATACTTACTCCGTAGAGTGCGTCTTGACATATGCAGTATGATCGGCGCTATGGGTCCGCGGGCCGTTGTCTATCATGGAAGGGATCCACGAGTACAGCTCCTTTGATCATGCGGCGACCGACGGATATACGTAGGCCAAATATACGAGCAGGGCACATGAGAACCATCATTTTGGCTCCTCAACCTTCATTCATGACGATTTCCTTCAACCCACTGAGTCATAAACAAAAGAATTACGATGTACTCAAGAGCAACGTCAGGAGGCATCTGTCACCTAGGTACCTGTGTAGTTCATATCGGGCTTCCGCGTAGTAAATCCTGCACAAACTGAATTTGACAACCGAGAAGCCCCAGACGCGATTCTGGGCTTTACCTTACGCGAGCATAGAGCTGAATCAAGGCTCATGAGAACTTGCTCAACTCAACGACCTTGGTGTGTCGATGGGCGTGCTAAGCATACCATAGCATCCCAAACCCTTCTTCCATCCTCCGCTCCTAAGGGTAAAGTTGCTCGAGACTGCGATGGAAAAAACATCAATATCCTAAATCACATCAACGTTCATCTGTGGAATGTCTGACTCAATAGCGCACGAATCAGTGGTTACCATAGGATCATTCCATCTGTCAGTCGCCAAGGAGTTCTTTTCCATTGTCGACCTCTGGCTTCTGCATAACTGCCCTGTCACAGCTTTATGGGTATTTTGACGGCTAAAATGCTCCAGATCAGCGGAAGACCGACGTAAATGGTTGGATCGCTAGATCATGCTTTTCTGGTTTTAATATCCATATGTTTGCCGCGCTGCTGGAAATTGGCGTTTTGTGGGGGAGTAAAAATGGGCATCAAGTATCATAGACCGCGTTGACTTGTGATTGTGTAAGTGAAATGGATATTGAATCCCCGCGCTGATTTGAATGCTCAGTACTTTGACAGAACTTCGCCTCAGACGCCACTTGAGCAACTCGGAGGTTTTAATTTGTGCGGGCGTCTCGCAAGAGGTCTGGTTGGAGGGGCAAGCTGCTCCGTTTGACACCCTGATATCGCTGAGAATCAACGTTGGCAGTAGATTCTATGGCCGTTTGATTGCCTGATACTTATCCTCCATCCCTAGCAAGAATTATCCCTGTTCCTTTCTTAACCCATTGAATCCTATGCAAATCTCATACAACTAGTACTTTAAGGCAATCTTGGTTTCGGCATCGACCATTTATATATCTACCGTCAGCTATAACCCGTCCATCTAACAAGAAAGTAGCAACCCAACGTGCGCATTTGGTCAAGAGTAGATATCATCCCTGTCACAAAATCATATGTGTAGTTCGACACGCGTTCAGCATTGGATAGTTCCATGTTATCATCGCCTCCTGTCGCGCCTCGACTATGCCACCAATGCGCCAAGACACCCCTAATTCCCGCCGAAGGCTGAGAAATGTTTTGAGATTAACTCGTTAGTGGAATGTAATCCCAGGCAGCAAGAAGGTGCTGCTTTAGTCTCTAGATCAAGGTGCCTGAGTCTCCAGCTACTCAAAATGGCCCCTTCCATGAACTACCCTATCCGACATACAGCGCAGCCTTATCAACGCATCGACCTAGGCTGTCGAGGCATATGCGACCGTTGTTCATCCACACCTACCTATTGTCCCGCCGTCCCCGGGAAGAACGGAATCTCGGGTAGAGATCTGGTTGAAGAGGATCAGCCGAGAGGATCGTGCATCAAATCCAACCAAGGGATGGCCCGATCCCCGGATCCCCGCCTCCATGCCCCTCTTACCCCGCAATAGACATTCCATGACCGAGGTCTCTCCTTTGAAGACAGAGTATAACTTCTTCAATCTAAAAGTCAAAGTATTTTGAGCACTATATCCTGCTTCGCCATCGATTCTAGCCATGGCTCAAACATCAGCCTTCCCCGTCCACAACGCGATCGCGGTAGTCACTGGAGGGGGCAGTGGTATGTTATTCAGAATCCCGGTGAGCTCACCACCCCGCTGACGGGCGCAATTGCAGGCATTGGACTGGCGTTCAGCAAGCTGCTCCAGACCAAGGGCGCACGGGTCCTGATCGCGGACCTCAGACTCAGCTCCGAGGCTGAGAGCTGGATCTCCACGTACAACACCGGCGGCCAGGTTGTATTCCAGCACTGCGATGTCACCAACTGGGCGCATCTCGAGAGCCTACCCGATAAAGCAAAAGAACTCTGGGGATTTGTCCCGGACATTTGGGTCCCAGGTGCTGGGATCTTTGAGCCGGTATGTGCACATACCCTCCCTATTAACCTCATTATACCTACGTATGTAGTCGCTGATCCTATGCGCAGCCGTGGTCCCATTTCTTCCTAGACAGCGACGCCTCAAGATCCTCCAATGACTCGCACTACGCCTCCGTCTCAATCAACATCGAGCACCCCATTCGCCTAACGCGCATCGCCATCCGCGCCATCCTCTCCGAGAACAAGCGCGGCGTGGTCCTCAACATCGCCAGCAACGCCGGGCTCGGCTACTACTACCCGATCCCTCTGTACGTGGCAACAAAGCACGCCATCGTCGCGTTTACGCGCAGTCTCGCGCCGTTAGAGGCCGAGGAGGGGATCAAAGTCGTTGCTATCTGCCCGGGGTAAGACACCTCAACCCGCCCCACAATAATGTAAGAAAGCTAATGCGTGGGCACAGGGGCGTGAGAACTCCGCTGCTTACGCCCGAGCTCCGAGACCAATTCGGCGTCTCAGACGAGAACTTGCTTCTACCGGCCGATGTCGCAGCCGCCATGCTGGAGCTCGTGGAATCAGCGACCTACACCGGCGGGTCTATAGCGCAGATTGATGAGCCTGGGTGTATGAGGCTTGTGCCTGCTGAGGCAGAGTTGCCGGCTCACGTAGACGCGGAGTCTGTCCGGCGATATCGCGAGCGCAGCTATGCGCCGGTTCGTGATGTTCTGAGGCGCGAGCGTGCTGGTGAGATGGCGTAAGAGGTGCGTCTAATCCTACCGGGTGGAGGGAGGTATCTGACTATCCATAGATGTGGATATGATCGCCCTTTGAAACAGGTTGCCACGGCTGCACTTTGCCACTGAGTCAGCTTTCGCTCATCAATTTATTGTACTTGTGGAGTCGTTGTTACTGGGAAAGGACATCTACGGATGATCGATCAAAAGGAATCTCTGGGCGCGAAGCTACCACAAATTGTGACAAGCGATTGATTGGCAACCAACCTACAGCGCCGTGGGGAGCAATTTTGAAAACAGCTGGCCTGGGGTTATGTTGAATGACAAATAATCAAGCAAATTCAATCATTCCTTCGCCGAATCTCTCGCATTCCATAAAGGATTACCTAGGGTGATGGTGTAACCAACCCGGTGGGTGAGATCGGGATCTGCATGTCATTGCTGGTTGTCGACTTCGATCTCTTAGCTACCTAGATTGTAACCTGGCCTCATGAGAATTGGGCCACTGGTCGGCTACAATTAGGTACCTAGAAATGCGATACGGATAACCCAAGCTTGGCCAACACATATGGTAGGACTGAGAAGAAGCCCGCCGAGTTTACCTCTCCGTGCCATATACTCGAGAAATGCGCGCCGTATTGTAGAGTCTGTTCTCTCGAGCTCTCGAGAGAGTCGAGACTGAGCTCTGGAGCCGAAATCTGATCGATCACATCAGATATGCGACCAACCAATGACATGCGTTCCATCCAATAGCATCGTGAAACCTTGTGCGACAGTAAGCCGATATCACGGTGACACGAACCTTGGATCTCGAATCGATTGGATACGCGGCGTAAGCTCGCCTGCAGGCTGTAGCAACCGGAGTTGGATGTCACACCGGGGCAGCTGAGTAGCTACCCCAGGTGAGCTACCGCTCGCGCATTTATAGAGACAAGGGATCGAGGTTCTGTACCAAGGTTCTCTACTTACAATCTGGAAATTTTATCCATTCTCATCAGACACTTCCAAACCACTCACGGCCACTCTACCCATCTCACAATGGACAAGTCCCGCGTCAATCTGCTCGAGTACCTTCGCTCGAAGACCCAGGTCGATCTTGATACGTTTGACGTTACAGGTATGAGAGTTCTGTGACTGTCGTGCGAGTGAAGTATGATCTAACACTTTAAACTTCAGCCGTCGGAGCGGTTGGCCAATGTGTCGACTGCACTTCTAACCAGGTTGATCCTGTCCCGAGCATCTAGTCTAACCTCCATGCTAATATCAGACAGTACGAGTACTACACCGAGCTCGCGAAGCCTACCCGACGTGACATCCTGGAGAAAACTCTCGAGGAAACCGCGAGACTTCATGACCTGTTCCCGGAGGTTATCTTCGAGGAGCTTGGGGTCGAGGTCGGGGTATGCTGACCGATCCCTGACTTAGGATTGTCAGTATACTAACGCTATGACAGGCCGTGCTGCTGGCTGGGAAAATGGTCCCCGGATTCACGGGGAACGTCCATCTCATGGTCAATCCGAAGTACGCCTACTCGAAGGACAAGGTCTACGCCAACGCAAAGAGTGAGTTACCTTCTCTTCCCATCTTGGCCAGTCTCAAGCCCGGTGTCTAATAATATCTCGTGTTGAATAGGATTCCACCACCTCTTCGCCCTCATCGACCCGTCCTACGATAGATCGCGCATCGTGATAAAAGTCCCCGCAACATGGGAAGGCCTACAAGCATGCCGTCTCCTGCACAAAGACGGAGTGAAGACGCTCGGGACAACGCTCTTCTGCATGGAGCAAGCCGTTCTGGCAGGCGAGGCAGGATGCGTCTCGATCTCGCCGTTCGTGCACCGTTTGAAGATCCTGGTTGAGCCGGCCGGGTAAGTATCCATCCTTGATCCCATCTTGAATAAATTGGATGAAGGCTGAACCAGCACAGATACAAGGACCCGCACCCAGTGTACACTCTCAGCGGCCGGGCGCAGCGATGGTACAGGCAACACGGGATTCGGACTATGGTCAAATCTTGCGCGACAAGCGGGATCGATGAGCTGCTGCAACTTGCTGGAATCGACGCTCTCACTATTGTTCCTGATGACCTTCGAGAGCTGGAGCGTGGATACCGCGATGCTGACGAGGTTGCTGCCATGTCTATTGTCGAAGATGTTGCGGCGGAGGAGAAGACTGAGTATCCTTCTTACATCGATGACGAGGCGAAGTACAGGGCGGATTTCGAGAAGGCGGATGAGGGGAGGGCGATTGAAAAGACCGCTGAGGTAGGTGCAGGCACTCTTCACGTTGTTTGTTCAAGCTTTTGGGTCTGCTTGTGTGAGGATAGATTGACTTTGCTGACTTGTGGAATACCCAGGCCATCGACATCTTCTGCGGCTATCAGGACAAGGCTGAGGAAGTCATCCGAAAGGCCAGGAAGTAAGCCGTAATGGATCAGAGGGACAGCTTCAGTAACAGTTATCACCATGTCCCGGGTCTCTATTTCATCTCGCGCGTTGCTCGAAATCAAGACTATGGTAGCTACTCCTAGCCAATGTACTTGCTTCGTCATACTGCGACGTAACAAACCCAGACTGGAAATCCTAACGTAGATGGCACCAATGACCTGTTGTAAGCTGATCGAGGCTCGCTATTTCGGAGATGTGGCCTTTGCACTTCCACCCTATCACCCTGTTCCATTGTAGATCTGTTCCTTGTCCGAGAGTTCATGTAGGGTGTGATGTGATGGATGTGCATATTCCCCGCTTTTTCCTAATGGCCTTCGGAGTATACAAACTTCCCAAGATACTCCGCCCCGAGTGCGAGGCGTGGCAAACCGAACCGAAGCAGGGATATCGTGTTACACTGCTTCTCAGCTGAACAGGTGGAGTTCTTTGCCGGGATACCTCATTTGACACTTTGTTATCGTTGCAGCTGAGGCATCAATGTTGCGTAGAGGGCGGGGCGTGCTATAAGAGGATCTCCCTGGTAAAGAAGGGAAGATGTCTGTGGCAAGGAAGCTTCAAGTTCGCCGCTGAAAATGAGAGTCCAGGACGTCCTGGGTATACTCGGGTCCATCCCCTCTCCTTTTCTGAAAACCCCCGATGCCAGCCAGGGGCCTCCAGTTCGATATCTTTTTAGCTTGTACGTGGAGCAGCATTCAGCACCACCTTAAACTGATAACTTTTGACTCACGTTCTCCCAGCGGCAACTCTTACACCACCACGAGCTACAATGTCTCATCAACGCAGCCCTCCCCAGAGAACCCCATGGGCAACCCACCGCTAGGTAGCTCCATTCCCCTAGCCAATCCATTGGAAGACACACTGACCCCACAGGATCTGGCACCGCGGCCCCGGGACTCAACTGGGTTGGCTACCTCGCAACCGAGTACAACGACACCACCGTGCTGAGCTACAACCACGCAGTCTACGGCGCGACCGTCAACAACACCCTGACTCCCAATCCCAGCGTTCCAGACGACCTAGCGCACCAGGTCTCTCGCGTCTTCGAACCGCACTATTGTCTTCCAGCGGAGTCCGGAGTATCCTGGACCCCGGCTGCGGCGCTGTTTACCGTTTGGATGGGGATCAACGAGTAAGTGCCGTTCACTCTGTGCTTATAGAGCGCTGGCCGCCTATCGTTGCTGGATGCTTACGTCGCGATCGCCCGAAGCGTCCTCTTCCTCTCGGACCGAACGGACCCCGTCAAGGATATCCCTGAAATCCTAGACAGTTACTTCAACCTCATTGACCGCATGCACGACTGCGGCGCCCGCGACTTCCTCCTCTTTAACATCCCGCCTTGCGACCGCACCCCGCAGATCCTTCTCCGCGAGCCAGTACAGATCCTAGCTTACGACGCGCTAACGCGCGAGTTCAATCGGCAGCTGCGGGATGCGGCCGAGGACTGGGGATCCGCTAATCGCGATGTGAGTTTGATCTACTGTAACCTGTCGCTGTAACACACTGATTTAGTTCCTCCCCTAGGCATCGATCTCGGTATTCGACGCCTGGGCGTTTTTCACCGAGATCCTAGATGCCCCGCAGAAGTACGGCTTCACGGATAACGAGTGCATGGGGCCAGGGTGTTTCTGGTTCGACGATTTCCACCCCATGTCACCCGTTCATCAACTTCTCGCTGCAGATGTGAGCAGGTTTCTGGGATGGGATGCATGATGCGTTCTTCGGGGTTCAGCTGACGCGAACTGTGCTGCTTGCTTGCGCGGGTCCTGCAATCGAGATCGAGGTCCACTCGGCTGTGTCGTACAGAACCACGCTTATGTATCTATATATCCCTCATCCTTCCATGGTTGTACGGTGGGCGAGCTGTGAGAGGCTGCCCGGAGTCGTGGAACGTGAGCACACGCCGCCACCCGTCAATCAGAGTAACTCGTAACCGTCCATCCTGCGGTCTGGATTTAAATCTCCGAGTCTACTGGGGGTATGCTGGACGAATACAAGATGGAGCATTCCCATTGGACATGGCGTGATTGTTGTCATTGCTGTAGCACAGGGCTGAGTTCATAGAGCGGCCGGGCACTGGGATACAGCCCTCGTTATGGGTCCTGTTGTGCTACGTATGTCCGACCCCGAGTACTCGACCGCGAACTCCCGTCCCACCTTGCCACAGCTCTTATTTGCTATGCCCTTGTCAGTGACGCTCTTTCCATTTCGAAAAGTTTATATTGGATGATTGACTCGTTTTATAGGAAAGCTCACTACTCCGTACGAGCAGTACCATGGCATTATTAACACCCCCTCTATGGACGGGCCCGGATGAGCCCCAGGGGCCAGGCACGGAAACCGCGAGTCCACCACAACGACGTACGTTTTTGGATCCTACCTAGATAGCGAACTCGACGAGCGCGTGACAAGCCATTTTCATATAGCAGCTGCGAAGACTTTGTCGTCGCCTTCTCCCCGTGTCCTCAGGCTTCCTCTGACCCGCCTCATATCACACCGCGTGACTGACATTGTGGATCTTTGCGGCATGGCTTCGGCTTCAGCGCCCTTGACTCTACTTTAAAAGGTTGACTCTGAGCCACCTTGGCAAAGCTTGTTGGGGGCGAAATGCAGATTGACTCCACAGTCCTGGGGGCCATGCCCGGTACGCTCGCATACCAGCCCTGCTTTGGACGAAGAATTCAGCCGTACTTTGGACTACACGACGCGTAGTCTACATTGGAGATAGTACTTGGAGTCTAAAGGCAAGAATGCCGAGTTTGGTACTCCATGGGGAGAAGGCTTGGGTATAGATACCCCGTCCTCGCAGAGCCCTATACCACCATCAGCACCAATCCATTTACATTGAACCCTCCATTGAAACTCGAAACCGTCCGCCTTTAATCCAGCCACCACCCATAATGCTTGCCAAATCCCTCCTCACCCTCCTCGCAGCGGCATCCACCGCCCTCGCAACAACCGACACCCTCCACTTCCTCTACGCAACGGACTCCTACAGCGGGATCCAAAACTCCGGACACGGGTACTCGACCGGCTTCACCATCACCGACGACGACGGCAACACGCTCTACAACGTCGCCGATCCCGCCGGCTACGCCCCCTGCATGACCAACAGCGAGAAATTCCAGATGACTTCGGACTGCTGGTCCGGCACCTGGACCTTCGCCTGCGAGTCCAAGTTCGACGGGAGCCCCAAGCTCTGCAGCGCGTATGATCCCAGCGGAAACGCGCTCCCGGGCAAAGCAGATGAGGATCTCAGCTTTATTGGCATTGCGGCTGGGATTGATGGGACTTGCACGGGAGATTTTACGATTGCGGGGAATACCTGTACGGCTGATAGTTCGTTTACGATTGTTAAGCATTATCGTGGGAACTATCAGTCTGTTTAAGAGTGTTAAATGGGACCCGGGCCATTTGTGAATGTGGCTGGAACAATTGCATCCGCTTTTTTGCTGGCGCCTTGCAGGTTTTGTGTCAAGGGTTCTTCTATACCACATCGAGCCTGTATATATGGTTCATATGGATTTGCTACTTCGAAATCAATATGGCTTGAATTTCATTCAGTACCCTGAGTACATGCCGTGCCTATTTATGTTGACCTATCCCTGAATCCACTTCGTCCTCCCCCAAAGGAAAATAACAACTTGCATCATAATGGAATTCTTCGTCGATTAGTAACCACCTGCCATCATGGCACGAACAACGGGTCTATAACCCAGACTCTCTCACTGGACCGGTCGCGGGCTATCATCTGACTTCCTCCACCAGGGCATAGCTATTAGACTGGAATGTCGATACAAGCGCCTCCGAGCTAGACAACTTCGCGAACATCCAGATTCTTTGCAGCAACCTTCTTCGCATCAGCACTGTCCTCTCCACCACCGCTAACATCATCCTTGCTTCCATCCCCTGATACAGCGCAGCCCTCAACAACCGTGCCCGTAGTCCCAACCAACGCACATTCTGCATCCAGCGGGGGCGAATACAGCGTTCGGCCTTCAAAGAACCACGCCAGAGCCATGGCGACCGCGAGAGCAGCCATCACTAGGATTGTATAGTTCATGTTCAGCGCGGAGATTGGGTGGGACTGGGAGATCTGCGCGGGGAGGAGGAGGGTTAAGGCTGGGAAGGCTGGATGGACATGGATCTCAATTAGCATGTCGCTTGATGGGAAGTTTCGCAGACTGGCTCGCTGGTGCCTGCCAAAGCTGACAATCATGCAAATGGACTGTCCTCTGATGATTGCATTGAAGGCGGTAATGGGGTCAACGGAATTCTCGAATCTTGGCAGCACCAGATCCTCTCTCCTAGCGCCGGGTAGATGTATCTTACGTCGCAAAACGCCCATCTAGCGTGATGTGTCTGTGTAATTTCAGCACAATTACCACTGCGCTAGCTGCATGGCTTAATCGTTCTTTCCTTTAACAGGAACCGGAAGAACTCCACAGTTCACTCACTCCACAGATCTCCACCAACATCATACCTACGCCGGATAATTTCTTTTGACCTACGAGGCTACGACGAGATGGAACTTATGGAAGTGGAGTCCAACCGCACAGAGCAACACCCAGACGAGGATCAGCAGGTTCAGGACACGGAACCTTTCCCCGCGTTGATTGACTCAGAGGAACAAATCATGACAGACGCGCCAAATCTCCGTCGTCGAGACCCTGTACAGGCGGCATCTTCCCCTGACGAGAACTACTGCGAACGCACCCCTGAGCGAGACCGGGTATTGGAGAAATTACGGGTCATCCTTGATTTGGAGGACGTCCCCGTTCCCTTCTGGGCATTCTGCCAAGTGGCAGACCTCCAGACTCTCCAAGGGTTGGTGCGCCAATTCATCGGGGCCCCAGATCTTACCCCCCTCGCGTTGCAAAGCTGTTTCGCTGTTCCCCGCTTGTGGGCGCAAAAGGTACCTAGGTTTGCCGATTACCTATCATCTTCGAGCGAGTCATCCTCTCGCTCCTCGGGACGGTCCAGGAGGTTGCCAGAGTTGGCAAGAGAACGAGACGGTGGCGTGTGTGTCTTGACCAAGACAGCCCTTTGTGACGTCGCTCACATATATGCCCACTGCCTAATAGAACCCAAAAAGCAAAGCGCCTCGGACAAATGTGCCCCGATCATCTGGACGGTACTGAAGTTATTTTGGCCCAGCGAAAAGATCGCACGGTGGAAAGATACTATCCTTCCCAACAACGGGCAAGGGGAGGATGGGCTGCATAACTTGATATGTATGTCGCCACACTTACAGCGTGCGTGGGCGGAAGGGAGATTCGCCTTACGGCCTTTGCGTTTGTCTGATGATAGGACGGCCATGGAGTTAGAGTTCCATTGGTTGCCGGTCATGGGCCACAGATACGACGCGGACATTGCAATCACGGCGCCGACGCTATCAACCAGAGGCCTCGACGAGGTTGACAATTTTTTTTTCTACAAGCCGACAGGAGGACGAACAGGCGAGAAGGTTATGTCCGGAGCTATTTTCACTATCAGAACCCCGGATCCTCAGCGACTTCCTCTGCCGAGTTTCGACTTACTCGAGATAGCGTGGCACTTGGCACGTATTGTTTCAATGTCTGCAGCGGGCTCCAGAGACGAAGACGGCTTTTCCTTTGATGACGACGACGATGCAGGAAACCATCTCTCGATGCCTGACAAGCTGATCGAGGACTGGATCCCTCCACCCCCGTCACCCTCGTCGTTTGCATCAGAAATACGGGGTCCTCACCTCAACCAATCCGTCGCCCATCAAAACCCGGACTAGCACCATTCAGCCAGTGCAGTCCGTTGACGATCACGCTATTGACTCTGCTGTACGTGCCGAGAGGGGAGAGGCGGGGACGGACTGATCGGAATAACGAAAGCTTTCTTGTTTGTATTACTCTCTTCATACGGTGTCGCTCTAAAGCTTTCTCAAGGCCTCGTGTAAACGCGGACAAACCTTCCAGTTTTTCATGGAGAGATGTCAGGACTTTTAGCTATGTTATCACAAATGGAAAACAACTAAGCACCTTCCTATATTGGCTGCATTGATTCAAAACATCAAGCCCACCAAACAACCTGCGAGAACCTACTTTGCATAGAGACCATGATACCAACACTTTTTAGGGTATGTCTAGAATAACACAATCTGGGCACTGGGCAGAGGGGGGTTTTTCGAGACACTGCCAGTACATCTTAAGAATGAGATACTATTATAGTATATACTGGAGTAAAAATAGGATTTACTATTATATAATAAAGAATTAAAAATATCGCCTACGAGCGCGAGAACGCCGTCTCCTGGAACCACACGGCCACCGACACAAAGACCCTGCGCCGCCTGCTCCCTGGCGCACGCACGCAGTTCATGCAGCAGCTCGAGGGCATTAACATCATGTCGTACTACCTCCCCACCGTGCTAATAAGCTCGGTCGGCCTCTCGAACCGCAATGCCCGCCGGCTGGCGGCGTGCAACTCGGTCCTGTACTTTGTGTTCACGGCTGCGACGGTTCCGCTTGTTGAGCGGGGTGGGCGGCGCGGGTTGATGCTCGCGTCGACGGGGGGCAGGTAGGGTTGTATGCTTTCTTGTGATTACGGTGTTGTTGCGGCTTGCTGAGGCGGCGGGTGACGAGGGCGCGAGGTTCGGGTCTGCGTCCATTGCGTTTTCCTTCCTGTATTATGTCTTCTTTGGGCTGGGGATGTTGGGTGTGCCGTGGCTTTATCCGACGGAGATTAGTTCGTTGCCGATGCGGACAAAGACGGCGGCTGTGGCGACGGCGACGAGTTGGTTAGGGTACCTAGTCTCCTTTTCTCCTATCTCGCGTCCTGATGGGGCTGTTCTGATGTTCCTATGCAGGATTACACACCTCGTCGTGGTCGAAATCACACCGATCGGGATCCAGAACATCGGCTGGCGATTCTGGATCGTGTGAACGGTCTTCATCGCGGCGTTTCTTCCTGTTATTTACTTCCTCTACCCTGAGACATGTAAGTCGCTATCTCTGCTCAGCATGGAAGCAGTCAACTAACCCTACCATACCCCAGCAAACCGGACATTGGAAGACCTCGACGCATACTACCGGTCTCAGCCGTCGCTATTTGTCACAAGGAATCCCGATGCTATCTGCGTTAAATGACCGCTAAAGTATATCCAGCACGAAGACGAGGAGATGCTCAAGGCCACGGAGGCTGGGGGGGCCGAATTTTGGCAACGGTGAGGCGCAGATAGTTGAACATGTGGAATGAACTGCACGTTTGAAGAAAGATTCTGACAGCGAGTCAACCTATTATTAAATATAAGCTAAACATGCAGATTAATCGCCCTGAAAGATCACAGATTCTTAAAGAATCAGTGACCAGACAGAGTGGAGTTCGGTTCGTGTTATGGTGGTGATGCCCAGGAACCAAGCATAATGGCATTGTTCTGGCTATGCACTGCTTTCTAAGCCACTCAAGACTGCCCATTTGTTATGCCGAAAACAATTGGAGACGTTTGTCGGTCGGACCCTTTGGTGGCTGAGTTGGGGCTGCAGACCCTGGCGCCCTAAGCCCCTGACAAGGCGCAGTATAACCTCATGGCACCCTGAACACTCAACAAAGATAGAAATATTGTTTGGAATCACTCAACAGCGCACGACAGTGATATTTGTTTCATCCAGAGGTTTTGTTCTCGAAATCTGCCTTCATGATCGGCACCTGGCAGCCTTGGGGATTCAGCCCCCAACCGCATCTCCACTTGGTGTACACGCCTCGACGTATCAAGTCCAACAGTTACCAGCTCAGCTCAGCTCCATCTCCACTGCCAGAGCCAAGCAGCCAAAGACGAGATGCAGACGAAACTAAGCGCCGGGCTTGTTGACTTCGCCGCATCCTGATTCCTGCCAAATCTCCAACCCAAATCTCCCCGGCCGTCACGGACGCACCCTCAGCCTCGCCCTCCTTTTCTCGACCCCAGCTGTCAGACTCTGATCTTTCCCTCCTGTCGCTGTCACTGTCACTGTCACTGTCACCGTCACCACTGCACGGTCTGTCCTTACCTAGCTGTGAAACCCCCGTCGCCCAGTCCACCACCTACCTCCAGCGAACCGCTTTCTCCCGCTCGAGGCCCGCCTAGCCTCGCCTCACCTCACCTCCCTTCCACCGCAACACCGTGCGTCGAAAAATCAATCCGCACCGCGACCGCAAAAATGGCCGCCAAATGCTACGACCGCGACGGCAACGAAGACGTCACCCGAATCCCCTGCTCGCAGGACGAAGACCCGGCCCAATGCTGCGGCGAAGGCGAGTACTGCGCGAGCAACGGGCTCTGCGGCCGCATCGAGGACGGCGACATGGGACTATGGCAGAATACGTGCTCGGTGCAGGATTGGATCGACGGGAATGTCACGACGTGTCCGACGCAGTGTGCTAGTATACGGAGTACGTCCGCCCTTAGTTGGAAGGGGATCTTGGGGAAGGGAGAATGCAAATGCTAATAAGTGATCAGATGGCGGAAACGGCGTCACAGCCTGCGGCAACGAGACCTTCTGCTGCACGGGCTTCGGCGGCTGCGACTGCAACAATTCAACGCAGACGTTTTCGCTCGCGGCGGTGGAGTTCGTCGTCACGAGTCTCTCGCCGGAGAGTACGAGCACCTCTATCTCCTCGAGCACAACCACATCTACAACCTCCACAACAACATCGACAACAACACCCACAGACGGCGGCGACAGCACCGGCGACAGTGATAGCGGGAGCTCAAGCCACCTGGGCGTCGGCCTAGGCGTGGGCTTAGGGGTCGGCATCCCGCTGGTGCTGGGCGCGCTCGCAGCGCTCTGGTTCCTGCGGCGGCGGAAGCGCGGCTCGCGCGTGCCCACGTCCGAGCCGAACTCCATGGAGGCGTTTGCGCCGACGCAGCAGGATAAGCATGTTGCGAATGTCTATGCGGATGCGAATACGGGTGCCGCGCAGGAGGGCTATGTGCAGCCGCAGGGGCGGCCGCATGCGCAGATGCAGGAGTTGCCGGCGACGAGGGGGCAGGAGGGGCCGGCGGAGTTGCAGTAGGGTTGAAGTGAGTTAGGGAAGGAGGAAGGTGGGTTGGTTTGGTGGTTGGATTGAAGTATTGGACCTCGAGTCCGGCGAGTTGGGTGGTGAAGTGTTGTTGATGCACCTGCAGCCATAGAGGCCGCGATGAATTTCATATGTATATAGTATAGTTATGTCATTATAATATCCACACAGTTAGTCATTCCACATTCAAACATCACTCCCCACCTGCACTGCATTATCGGATATCGGATTTAGAACGCCAAAAACCCAACCAACCCCCCAACAAGCGGGAACAGCCCCCGTACAGCATTAAGCACCTTCCACCGGCTTAACAACTCCCCAACCTCCTGCCCCGTCTTTTCCGTCACCGCATAAACTTCGCTTGCCCGCTCATGAAGTTTATCATTCGTCCCCTTCATAGCCGCAAACGTCCACGGCACAATCCCCACCGTCAGGGCCGCAGCAGCACTATACAGCGCCACCGCGTTCCTAGGCGCCAGGACATCAAGCGCAGCCGACTTCCCAGAGTGCGCGGTCCACGCGAGGTACGCGAATGCGGCGGCGGTGATGGCCGCAATGGGCGGGTTCTGCGCCTTGCCGCGGGCGTACAGCTCGCTCCATTGTTTTGCGAGGAGGGGTGCTGGCGCGCTGTGTTTTGCGGCTGAGGCTTGCAGGGCCGGAATTGTGGCGTAGCTGTAGGCGAAGATGTTTCCTGGTGCTGTTAGTGCGATTCTCGGGGGTTCTAATCGGGACTGGAAGGGAGGTAGGGGTTGTGTGACGCGACGTACCGGCTAGATATGCGGCTCCAGTGAGGCCCAGGGCCTGGGCGAGGCGGACTGGTGTGGGGTATTGGGACATTTTGGGTTTGTGGGAAGTTTGAGAGGTTCTGGAGTGAGATCAGGAGATCCGTGAGCTCTTTATAGGTAACCTTGAACAGGCTGGGCCAGGCCAGGGACGCTGGTGGGCCGGGTTTGGTGACGTAATTGATGTTGGGATCAGGTGACATCCTGTACAGATCAGCCCATTTTGCGGACACGGAGCTCAGTTCTCCTCCGGAAGGACTACTTCGTAAAGATTGCTTCTCGCATCGGACATACACCTTGCCGACTGTCTCTCACCACTCTTCGTGATTGTTGTGCTCATGGAGTGGACTCGGGTGGATCCGGGCTCAGTGGAGAGCCCACATCGGAGGTTGGAGACGCCGACCCCGACTTGTTCCTGAAGGATGGATGGACTAAAATACCCTGTAGCCCGCGTGCTAAGTGGTTGCAGTACTTTAGTTTAATCCCTTAAAAAAATAAAAGTTATTTTATTAGGTAAATAATAACTTACATGGCTTTTTAACTTAATAATTATATATTAGTATTATAATAACTTAATTTAACTTTTAAAAAATAATTTTAACTTATTTTAGGCTTTAAAAAGCCCTATATAAATATTTAAAGTTTTTAAAAAGTATTAAGCACTTATTTTTATTAAAAAAGTACTTATTTTTTTTAGGCTTAAATAAGCTAAAACTAAACTAAAAATTACTTTTTAAAAATTTTTAAAAACTAAAAGGTCCCGGGTTTAAACCTAGGTATGATTATATAATTTTTTTTATAAGTTAGTTAAATTAAGTAAAGTTAAAAAGTTAATTTATTATTTTTAATTAGGCTAATATAGTGGTAAAAACCTTTAAAAAGTATTAAACTTTTAAATTTTAATTTTATATATAAAAATTTAATATACTTAGCTTAGAAACAAAGTATTAACTCTTGCTTATTTAAACTAGTAACTTTAAGCTAATAAAAAATTATTATTTAAAATATATTTAAAATAGCCCTGTATTTAAAATTATAAAAAAAATAAAAAGTACTATTTTAATATTTAAAAAATTTATAAATTAAAAACCTAGCATAATTTTATAATATTAAGTTTTTTATATTTATTTATAAGCTTATTTAATTTATAAATATTTAAGCAAGCTATTTAACTAATAAAAATTAAGTAAAAATAACTAGCTATAATATAAAGAAATAATTAAAAGTAAAAAAAAAATAAGTAAATAGGTAAATTAATTTTATATTAAGGTTTAAGTAACTTAATTATAAAAGGCTTAAGCTTAAAAGCTAAAAAATACTATAATTAAATTAATTAGCTAAATATTTTAATAAATAAAGTATATATACATGCTAAGCAGCCCTATACTTAATATTTATTAAATATATTAAAGTTATATTACTAGCCTTTAACTTTTAAGGCTTAAACTAATTATAGTTAAAAGGCTTTTTAAATAGGATTTTACCTAGTATTTTAATATAAAAAACTATTATATATATTAAACCTAGTAAAAAGTCCTTTTTTAATATATTTAAAACTATTTTATTAATAGTTATTCCCTGTGCCTTATAAATAATAATAATATATATAAAAGTTAAAAAAAACTAGGTATAGTAATAGGTTATATTTACCCTAGTAAATTCTTACTTTAAAAAATAAATAAGTATAATATAATCTTTATTATTAATAATAACGCCTGGCCTAATATACTTATTAAACTTAATATAAATAGCACCCGGGAGATTTATATATAAATTAAAGTTAGGTAATTAATTAATATTAATAATAATACCTAAAAATTTATTTACTAGGCTAGCTTTAACCTAATAATTTTTTATTAATATAACACGGGCGCCTATATAAAAGTATAAAGTAAAATATAAATTACTTATATTTTTAATTAATATAGTTTTTATATTTTTACCCTTATATATAATATTAATAACTAAAACTATATAATTTAAATCCTGTAACATGTTATAATTTTAGGTAAAAACCTAAGTTTTTTTATAATATATATATAATATATTTTTAAAATTATTCTTGCCGCCATAAATTAATTATATATATAATAAAAAAAGTTTTTAATTATTTTTTATTACCTTATTATAATAAAGGTTTTGCAAAGTAGTTTTAAAAACTTTTATATATAAATTACTTTTATCCTGCTGCTAAATAATATTAAGCTTAATAATAATATTAAATAAATAATATAAATAGCGTGTGTAAACCTTATTAATATTTTTTAATAATTAATTATAAAATAACAGGCGCTATATAATAAATAGTAATTAGTAAAAATTTCCCGCAAAAATAAAACTAATTTTTTTAAAGTTATTATTAATAGTAAAAAATACTTTATAATAATGCTAATTAATTTACTACATGTATAATAACTTAAGTATAAACTTTTTATTAATAATAAAATAATATATATTAAAAAAATACTTTAAAGCACGCGCAAGTTTTATAAATTTAATACTTAATATTTTTACTAAATATTAATTAAAAAATAAAAAAGTATGTGTAAAGTATACCCTAATATAATATTTATAATAACTTTAGTTAAAGTAGTATAAATAATTAATATTTTTTAGCTAGTAGCCATGGCTATATTTTATAAATATATAAATATTAATTTAATTATATATATTTTACTAGTTTTTACTTAGTTATTTAAGTTAACTTAAATAAAGCGCGGAAAGTTACTAGTAAAAATAAATTAATAATACTTAATTATAAGATTATATAAGTGCTGCTGCTTAACCTTTAATTTTTAAATTAATATTTTAAAATATAATAATATAATAACTAAAAATATTATTTTAATATTATTTTATTATTTATATTTTATTATAATTTTAGGATACTTATTAATATAGGTATCCTAGTTATAAAAGTACTTAATATTATAATTTTTAAGTAAATTAGGATTTTTAAGGCGCGTGAAATTATTTTTTAAAAATTATATAATAAGCTTAACCCATGCTTCCTACTTTTTTTTATTTATTTACTTAAAATTATTATTATTATTCTTATTTAAAGCTAGAGCGGCAAGAACATAATAAAAATTATTTAAATAATTATAGGCTTTTTAATAAATCATATATATATTATAAAAAGTTAAATACTTAATACCTTTAATAATTTTTAAACTATTAATATTTTAAAACTAGTGGTAAAGTATTAGCTTTACACATGCTAAATTTTTAGTTTAATTAATAAAATACTTAAAAAAGTAATTTAAAACACGTATTTTTTTTAATATTAAAAATATATTTTAGCCATACTCCTATACTTATAGTTTAAAAAAAAAAATTAAAAAAGTAATATTTTTATACTTATCCAGGCGCTATTTATATTTAGTAAAAAAAAGCCTTTTTTAAAAGCACTATTAGCCTTTAAATTATTATTATTAGCCTAATTAATAGTAAATAACTATTCTTATTATTTTTTTAAATAATAATTAATATAAGTAACTATTTATAACCCCTGTGTTAAAGGTAAATAAAGTAAAAAATAATAAATTTTTTGTATTAACTAATCCTGCTTAAAAATTAACTTATTTATTAATTTTACCATAGTAAAAAAAGGGGATTATTTAGGTTTAAATATAAAATTAACTTTATTATTATATTCTTATATAATATAGTTTTTATTTTTATTTTTATAATATATTTAATAATATAATTTATTATTACACAAGTGCTTATGCAAGGTGCTATATTTATATTTACTAGCTAACTTATAAATATTAACTAGTTATAATAATTTAAATATAAATTATTATATTTAAAATATAGCTAGTAATAAAACACTTAAAAAGGCTTAGCTAAAAAAATATATTTTTAGCATGTAATATAAAATAATAAAAATAGTAATAAACCTTTTTAAATTTCTTTTATTTTTTAAGGTAGTATGCTTTAGAGCACTAGTATTTTTATATATAATTTAAAATTATAAATAAATAAGTAATTATATTATACTAATTTTTTAAAAATAAAAATATTATAAAATACTTATTTATTAGGTTAAACTCCTGTCTAGGCTTTAAATTAATTATAAATATATAAATATTTTAAAACTTTATAAATATATTTTATGCTTTAGGAAATATATATTTTATTTTAAAAAAAAATATTAGTGTTATTACTGTTATGGTGTTACAACTGTGTAGTGTTGCAATAACATAATCCGGCAGCCTAAGGCCACTAGGTAAAGAAACTTTAGTACTAAACTAGCTGCATGCCAAGGCAGCGGCTAGTTATATAATATATAAAATACTAAGTTTAACTTTAAACTTTAACTTAAGGGAATTAGTAATTAGTTTTTATTATAAATATATAATACCTTTTTTATTATAATAATTTATATTTTTTTAAGCTTACTATAGTATATAAACATAACTTATAGTTTTAATTATTTTTTTTTAAAAAAAAAAACCTATTTTATATAATAACTAGGTAATAAACTTAATTTTAAAGGCTAGTAAATAATACTTTAAAAAAGTAATTATAAACCCTAATTTAATAATTAACTAATATACTTAAAAAAAAAATTATAAACTTTTAACTAAAGAATCCCAAGGGTACCCTTATTATTAAACCCTAAATTATATAAAAAATATTAAAATATAAAAAACCCGCCCAAGGGCAAAAAAAAAATAGTAAAAAAATTACTAAAAAACTATAGGTAATACTAAAAGTAATTCTAGTAAAAAAAAAAAANTAATAAATTACAAGGGCTAAAGCTAACTAGTAAATATATAATATACTTATTTAATTTATTAAGTAATTAATAATCCCGCGCTAAATAAACTTTAATAACCTTATAATTTTAAAAAAAACTACTAAAGGGGTTATAATAATAATAATATAATTTAAAAAAAAATTTTAAAAAAATTACTATCCATAAAACTATACTAGGCAAATAATATTAAAAAATTTAATAATTAAAAGTTAAATATAAAAATATACTTTAAAACCTTCCTAACCTACTACTTAAATAATAATTATAAAATATTTTAATTTATTAAATTCCTAGTGGAGGACCGCAGGCGGGAATAGTTTAATATTTATAAAATAAAAACTATATTTATTTAAAAAAAATTTTTTAACATGCTAGTTAAAATAATTAATAATAAAATAATGCTAGTTAATAACTTATTAATTAAGTAGGGTAATATAAAGTAGTAACTATAATAAATTATTAGGTAATTTATATAATTACTAAACTAAATTAAAAAATACCTATCTTATAAGTATAAAAATAATTAGTATTAAAAACACCTATATTAAAAGATCCTAAAAAATATATAAAAAAAGTTTTTTATTTATAAATACTAAGAGCTAAAACGCTATAATAACTATATATTATACTTAATAAGTATTAAAAATAACATACCTAAATAAAAAAAAATAATCGCGGAAAAAAAAAAAAGTTTCTTAATTAAACTTGCACAAGGCTATTAATAACTAAAGTTAGGGTGCTTTTTATTACTAAAAAAAGCATAAAAATAAATACTAGTATAAAATAATTTAATAATTTAAATAATTTTTTATTTATAAAAAAGCCATACCTAGGTAAATGCCTAAACTATAGCCATGCTAAATATTTTAAGTAATATTATTAGTTACCAGGCAAAGGTTAGGAAAAAAAAACACTTTTATAATAATAATTTTTCAGTAAATTTAATAATATAAAAAATATAAAACCTTAAAGCTTTACGCGGTATAAGCTTTAAAAATTTATATAAAATAAAAAAATATACCGCGGGCCTGGGTAATTTAAGTAAAAATAAAAAAAAAATAAAAAATAATAATATATAAGGGTTTTTATTAACTTTAAAGTAAAAGTAAATTTTATAAACCAGCGTTGGGTAAAGTCCTACCTAATATAAAGTAAAAAATTAGCTTATAAAGTACGTGTAGTTAATAACTATATAATAATATTTTATAAAAAATATATACTTATAGTTTATGCTAAAGATTTTACGTGTAATATATAGTATTATTAATAAAATTTTAAAGCTATTAATATTAATAATTATAATATAATTTTAAAATTTTTGTAGCTGCTAGCCGCGATACCTATTTTAAATTAATAAATTAGTAAGTAAATATATAATTAAAAAGTAAAATATAATCTTAAATACTTATAATATATAATAATAATATAAAAATGCGCTGTAAAAATTACTATAAAAGTTAAAGTACTTTTAATATAAATTTTTAAGTAAAAAAACCATGTTATAATATACCTTAATAAGGTAAAGGTTAAAAAAATTTTATTACTTAAATAATATTGCAAATATATAAATATATTTTTTAAAGCAAAAGCAAATATTTTTATATTTTATTAATTTTATAATTATATAATTAAGTTATAACCCGGTGCTAAGCCTTTAAATAAGTATATTTATTTATTATTTTTAAAAAAGCTTAAGATTTTACATAAATATATTAAAAAAGTACTTAAAAAAAGCTAAATATACCTATTAAAAAGTCCTGCGGGAGCTTTAGTACTATTTATATTAAAAAAAAATAGCGGCCTATGTCTTTGTGTAAATTATTAAGGCCTAAATATTATTATAATTAAAAATATATACTTACTACTACTACTTAACGCGACCCTTAACTATTTAAAAATAAGGAAAATCTTTATATAATTAGATTTATAAGACGCGTACCATAAATTCTAAATTTATAAGGGAGATAAATAAAAAACAGTGTTTAAAATATAATTTAGGCTTTATAAATACTAAGTTATACTATTTAAACTAGTAAATATACTAGTAATATTTTAATTTTATATAAACCACGCCCTAGCTAGGCTAATTAACATAATTTATATTACCTATTTAAATAATATTATTATCTTTTTGGAGAATAAGAAAAAATATAAATAGTTTTTAAAAGATTACGTAATTTTAAGTTATATATAAAAGTTAGTAAATACTTATTTTATATTAAAAAGATTAACTTCTTAGGCTTTATTATAACTACTAATAAAATTAAAATAAAACTAGAAAGAGTCTAGACCATCGCAGAGTGGCTAATACTAAAAAATATAAAAAAAGTAATATTTTTTTTAGGATTTTATAGCTTTTATTAAAGGTTTATTAAAAATTATAGCTAAGTCGCGGCAGCGCTATTTAGCCTTATAAAACTTAATATAATTATAAAATACCTATTAAAAAAAGGCCTTAAAAGTATTTAATATATTACGCCTTAAATTTATAAAATAACTATTATTATAATATTTTAACCTAAAACTATATACATAGTTATAAACTAACGCCTTAGGGTACGCTATTATTAAAGTATTATTTTAATTAATAAAAAATATATAATAGTACTTAATTACCTTTTAGTTTTATAAATTAAAAAACATGAAAACCCGGTATAAAACCCATAATTTTAAAATACTTATAATTATAAAATACTTTTAAGTCTAGAGATATTACCTTAAGGGTAATAAATTTTTTATTAAGGTACTTATAAATTATAATAATTTATAATAATTTATAATAATTTATAATAA
>NW_020797892.1:2112788-2114073 GCF_003369625.1 Aspergillus mulundensis | reverse complement strand
TTATAAAATTACTTTAAGTAGCCTAAAAATATAATAAAAAATCTAAAAAAATAAAAAATAACCTTATAAATTTAAATTATAAAAAAAACCTTAAGTATTAAAAAGTAATAAATAATAGCTTATTATACTTTAAAAACTAAGTTTATATATTAAAGTTAGTGGCACTTTATAAAAAAATTATAAAGGTAAACTATAACAAGCCCCAAGGTGGGTATTAAGGTATTAATATAATTATTATAAATATTTTTTAAAGGTACTATTAGCTAAATATAACTAAGTATATTAAGAAATATATTAAAAAGTATAATAATTACTAATAAATTATAATTTACAGGCATAAATTATATAAATTATTAAAATTATTAAGCCTACCAAGGGCATTTATAAAATAAATTAATATAAACTTTATTACTAGTTTACTACCTATAAAGTATAATAAGCATGTATATAATACTATTTTAGTAGTGGTTAAAATATATACTAAATTTATATAATATATTTTATACTTAAAGAATATTACCGCGAAATAACTTATAAATACCCTTATAAATAATATTTTTTATTTTATTAATATACTAAAAAACATGGTTAGCAACCGTGGAAGTTTTTTTATTAATATATTTTAGGCTATACTAAGCCACTGCCTAGGCGTAAAATAAAAATTATTTATTATATATTACCCGCAGATAAATAGCTAAACTAAGAAGTAAAATTAAGTTTTTAAATATTATTTTTATACTTATATTAACTAGTACTAAAATAATTAACTATAATAAATTAAAATAGCATAATTTATAAATAATAGTATACATAAGTAGTTTATAAGTTGCATACTTACTAAAGCTTTTATAAATTTAAAAATAACTATATATATTAATATTAAGGGACCTAACTAGGTATTAAAAATAGGACTTTAAAAAGTTATAAAATTTAAGAAAATTTACGCGAATCTAAAAAAGCAATTATAAAAGTTAAAAAAAGTTATAGTAGTTTAATATAATAAAAAGCATAAGAAAATAAGCTTTAAAATTAATAACTATTGTCAGGGCCAATGTTTTTTTGTTTAACCTTACCAGAGCTGATCCACTATTAGTCTAGAGTTGGCGCCTTAGGTAACCTAAGCTTTAGCCTTAGGCTACTAAAGCTTAGTATACCTTATTATTATATTAAATTATATAACTTAATTAGGTTATTAGTATTTAAGGTTTTAATTACTAATTAAGTAAGGCTAGGGTAGGCCCTAAGTATAAGCTAAAGTAAAAACCTATATATAAAGTATTTAAAC
>NW_020797892.1:2110108-2111648 GCF_003369625.1 Aspergillus mulundensis | reverse complement strand
AAAAAAAAAAAAAGTACCGCAAGAAAAAGGGTTTTTATTTTAATTATAGTAAATTAGGCCACTTGTTAAAGGCTTGTTTAAATAAAAAAAAACTTAAAAAAAAACTAGTAAAAAATAAATAGTAATTTCCTGGTCTTAAATTATTAAAGTTATATAATTTAAAAAAAAAAACTACTTTTCCTATTTTTACGGATCTTAGGATATAAAAAAATAAGGTAAATTAATAGTTTAAGGCACTACTTAATACTAGGGCTAATACTAATTTTATTTTAGTTTAATATTTATAAAAATAAGATATTAAAATAAATACTAACTATATAGTATAACTAGTTTAATATATTAATAATATCTTTACTTTTTACTACGGGCGTTTATAAGCCTGTACTTAGGTTTAAGATTTAAAAAAAGTTATAAAAATATTTAACTTAGTATATTATATTATTAATTTTATTTATAAGAACTATTAAGTAGTCCTAGGATATTCCTAAATAATTAAAGTAAATTTAAACCTTTACCTTATTATAGTAAAATAAACCTGGTAAAACTATATACCTTTTATTAAAATTAAAATATTATAAAAATTTGTAAAAACTATGCGTAAAAAACTAGTATTTATAATACTTTATTAATTAAAAAAAATTAAAGGGGGAGTAAAGGTGGTCCTGCCACCCTAGTATATTTATTAAAGTAAAGTTTTTTTTAAGTAAGAAGCTGCTTAACTTTTAATTAGTAAAGTAAAGTATAAAATCCTATTAAAAAAGGGTAAAAAGCCTTTATAAGGTTTTATTTATAATTTTTTTTAGCATAAGTTATAAATATTAAAAAAGTATTTTAATAAAATACTTAAAAAAAATAAATTAAGCTATTTTAAAGCAGCGCTGGAGCACTAGTGCTTTTTATTTAAAAACTTAATAAATTTTTATATTTTTATATTAACTATCGCGGTTTAAATATAATAATTAATAAGAATTATTATTTATTACCGCGTATTAACAAGCTAATAAATTAACTAGTAAATATAAAATATTTTACTAAGCTGGATTTATATAACACGTATTATAAGATATAAATTAAAAAAAAAAATAAGTAAAAAACAATATTTTAGACCTATTATAGTTACTATAAGTATATAGTTATATTCTTTGGCTTAATAAATATGCTAGCTATATTTTAATTTTATATAAATATAGTTATAAGCAGGATTTTTAACAAGTTTTATATTATTTACCTTAATAATATTTTTATTTTCTTGAAAATAAAAGAAAAACATATATATTATATTTAAAAAGTTCTTAATTAATTAAAAAGGCATAATTTATATGCAAAATTATTAAAATATAATTTTTATAAAAAAAAGGTAAAGTTTTTAGGCTTTATTATTAAATAAAAAAAAATATTTATTAATTTAAACTATAGCTAGAYYRTTAYTAATTARCTAAAATTAATATTATTTTATAAGTTATAGGTTTTTTTAAGCTTTATAAATTATTTTTAACACTTTATTTCTAGCTATACTAAAGTAACATGTTTAATAACCTAG